>NW_019417344.1:27023-91506 GCF_000390285.2 Anoplophora glabripennis | reverse complement strand
TAACCGTATTGCTTTGACAAATACATAAGTACGGACTATATTCCTATTCCGTGTCTGTGGCACGGATGAAGAACGAAATCGTGAAGTGGAGTGAAGAGCAAACAATCAATTTCGTAATAGAATACATAAGTACGAATGCCTTTCTAATATAAATTGTGCAGGGTACAGAAATAAACAGCTCCGAGAAGCAGCTCTGTGAAAAATAAGTAAAAATTTAGACATCAAAGACTTTAGCCCAAAGGAGGTATACCTGAAAATAAGGAGCTTAAAGTTTACCTACGTATTCCCAGGAATTAAAAAAATAAAAAGTTCTCAAAGGTCTGGTGCTGGAATGAGCGATATTTACACACCACACGTTAAATGGTTTAACATTTTGCAGGATGCATTGACGGCGGTAAACAGTACAGGAGAATGCAGAGAAACAACAAATAGTTTCCTAAATACCTATGTATATGAATCCCTTATTTGAAAAACCTCATAAGTCATGATTTCGGCCATTTTGAGTTATTACTACTTATTTATACGTTGATACATCCTTTTTAGTAGGCACATTAATTTAAATGCTTGCTACGTCATAAAAAATATAGTGTTTAATAGAAAAAACCCACGAGTCGTTGACTAATAGGCTTTCTCAAACAAACCACTTGGGCTTGCGTAGTTATTAGTAAGCAATTTATTTGCTTTACTTGCTTCAGTTGTTTAGTTTGCCAGAGCAAGTGTTCGAGCGCTGATTGCAATCTAAAATATGTCGTCAAGTAATGACGGTGTATTACCCGAAGTACAGAACAAAAAGAAAGGTCAAAGATATACATCTGATTATAAAGGTGAGAAAATCAAAGTAGCAAGAGTAAAGCTTGAACCATACACAAACTATAAGAGGGATAATGTACGAGAAATGAAGCTAGCTCCGGACTGCAAGTAAGTTTACATAAGTTTTAAGTATTTTGGACGTGTTAAGTAAGGTTTTTAATTTCAGATGTAGAAAAAAGAGGCATATTTGCAGAGCCAGATTTCTACAATGCCAGTTAAAAACAAAAGACCTCATAAACAAGAAGGCGCACGTTTAAACCAAAGTACGTTTTCGTATTCAGTATTCTGTACTTCTGAAAAATTCAGTGCTTTTCTAGGTATACTGTAAGTAAGGGATCTAATGAAGTTCGTTCATTTCTGTCTGACTATTTGAAAAACATCCCAGAAAATCTAAGAAGCTACACCTTTTTTCTCATGGATGTCTAGGACAGAACAAAAACAATACAATTGTAAGCTTCAGACAATAAACCAGTTCTTTCCAATACGGACGGGGACGCTCTTTCTTACCATACGATCGTGATTTTTCTGTTGTCAAAAGAGGTTTAAAGAAATTTGATCATACATACACCCTTGAAGGATATACAAAACGCATATCTGAAGGTCCTCGAAAGCAAGTTTTTCATAAAAGTTCCGAAAACTTTTTTAAGAACAGTGCCAAACGCGAAAGGGAACTTTTGCGATGTGCAGCCGCACACAATATTAAAATCATCGCAAACATGATCGTTACTTTTAAGTGTAGTAAAAATAATTCTAGAGCAATAGCCAGCTTTAGAATTCCATTTTACGAGAAGTACCATAGAAGAAGAATTGTTACCATCAGAAAACATCTTGTATGCCCTACCTTTAAATAAATTATACTTTTATTTTTTTAAATTGGGTTCCCTCAAAAATTGTGCAACTTAATGAATACTTTCAAAGTGACAAAGTTGTCATTAGCGAAGTAGGTATACCCTAAATTGTATTCGACATATTAAAAAGTTTTCATTTTGATTATCCTATTTTAAAAACCATTTGTATTTTAATCCGAAAACTAAAACAAAACCAGTAGATAGGTTAGGGGCGTTCAGGGTCACAAACCTCGTGTAAAACGCCATAAGAAGAAATCGTACAAATTTTGGAGTAATTTTACCCCCTCCATTTCCCCTTTAGCAATATATACATACAATTAGGACACGGTAAACATTCGCATTTTTTGTCTATTAACAATATTGTAACTTTAGGGGCAGAAATGTGTAAAAAGCTATGGGTAATTCATTGCTTAACTGGCTGCGATACAACAAATGCGATGTATAAGATGGGCAAGAAAACAGCATTTCACGTGTTATATATACAAACATATTGTTGATTTAAAAGATCTAGAAAGTCTTCCCTTTTTATCAGAAGATATTGAAAGTTAGCACTAAATATACACTTCATTTGTATAGAAACAAAAACAAAAATATTGTTTCCTTGAATCAATTACAGTGGTACCTGACAACGGAATCAAATCGCTCAGCTTCTGAATTGCCTCCTACTGATTATGCTTTTAGGCAACATTTAAAGAGGTAATAATAATTTTTCTAAGTGCCCATATTTATATAACAAATACCTGCACGTATTTTACATTGTTTTAGATGTCTATATCAATTAAAAATTTGGTACAATAGTCACATTCCAAAGATGCCAGTAGAAGATGCGACTCTATACGGATGAACATACTGGATGGATGGATGGAAAATACTTGGAAGGCCAATTTTTCTACTCAAGGACCAGTTCCCGATGATGTAAGAAAAACTTTATCCATACGATGTTCCGACAAAACTTGTGACAATAGGTGCACCTGCATTTTATAAGGGTTTAAATGATGCAGTGACTGTAAATGTGCAAACTGCAGTAACAGTCTAACCTACGAAACCTCATCAGATTGCGAAGATTGTTAAAATAAACTAGTAATATCTGTAATAGATTTTTAAAATGTTTGGGAACTTTTATTTACGGGTATATTCAAGTTGACGCCCCCACACTAACGCTATTATAAACAGTATTTACAGCTAGCCACACGGTCGGCGGCCGCGGACTACTTCAGTTAGTACGCCTCAAATGGAGGCGCGGAAACTCTCAACTTTAACTGACCACAACTCGAAAACTATCTTCTAAGAAGCGTGATTTAAAAAACGTTTTTTGAAGCTTTGGGCTTGTTTCATACGCGAATAGTATAGCAAAATTTCTTAAAACAAAAAAAGTTACTCGCTTACTGAACATAGTTCTGCAAAAAATGTTAGTATTAAAGTTTTTTCTACTTTTACAGAAAAATTTACTTTTTCATACTAACGGCATTACCGCAGCCACATTGAAACTGGATTATTGGTAGACATGCCCAAAACAAATTTCGGAAATACCAATGATGGGAACACCAGTAGAAAGTTTTTCGAAAATCCCCATTTGGAGGCCGTGATAAACTACGAACTAATTTATAGATTAAAAGTCATATTTGAGACAATTTCAAGTGGACATAAAATTGATTCACAGAAATACGACTGTTATGCCAAAGACACCTCAAAATTATAGGTAAGCTTTTATGGATGGCACCCTATGACTCCGACCATGCATAAAATATTGACATGGTGCCACTATAATAGAAAACGCTTTGCTACCAATAGGTCAGCTATCAGAAGAAGCCGCAGAGGCCCGGAATAAATACTTCCGTGAGTAGGTAAACAAGGAGGGTTCTGGCTCAGGAAGTGGGCTTCCGGTGTGTTGGATGGCGCGTCCATCTGAAGAGGCCAAAGAATGATGATGTGGGGGATGTTGAAGAGGTGCGTGCAAGAAGTGGTGGAGCCTCTGGTGAGTTTGAAGATCACGTGTGTGTGCAGAAAGCCTCTGGAACGTTTGAGGGTGAGGAGAGATAACGCCGCCGCCGCCGCATGGTTGAGTGCAGGCAAATAATGATAATAAGGCGACGAGCGCTAGTCGTTATCAGCTTAGTGGAATGTAGTAAGTTGTCAAGGTTTTTTTAATGCGTGCTGAAACAGGAAGCTGATAACTAAGAACGGGGTTTTGATAAGAGGAGCACATCGTGTAGCATTAAATTGAAAATGAAAGCATTAGCGTTGGCTAAAAGGGTAGAAATCATAGGCGTGCGCCAGCATGGGGGCATGTGAGCGTGGGAAAATTTCTAGGACCGTGGGAAAATTGAGTAGGTGTTAGGGCACTTCAGACCACCCCCACTCCTCCACTTTTTCCTTCAGTGGAAGAAAAGCTACCTTCAAACGGCACCTAAATTCCATGTATTTTCTTATGGAAGTTCATCCTGATCATTTTTGACCATTTTGCTCGTAGGTATAGGATGCTTTTTTTGATCGAATAAAAATCTTGTTCAGGAAAAAAAAATATATTTAATAGTAGCAGTATTACATATTGAATTGTACATGTTTAATAAAGCAAAGTTATCTTAAAAGTATGGGTAAAGGGAATATTTGAACATATAATTTTTATTACAAACGTATTGAGTAATGACCCAAGGGTAAAGTATTATGATTATCTATAATATGCCTCTCATCGTCTAATGAATTTAGCGCAACCTTCTTTTGCCAGATTGAAAAGACATTATGATTTTGAGATATGTTTTTTGAATTTTGTGTTTGGATATTCCAGTTAATAAGCAATCTAGGTAGTCTTTAAAAGTTATTTTATTCTTGACAACATTGCTTTTAACCCCCTTCGATTTCTTAATGCATTTTTCCTTTTCATCAGTTTGAATTTTGAAAGCATATTGTTTTGATCGCAAACCAACAAAATGTGTCATTATATAACCATTATTTTCATCTTTCATTAAACCAACTATCTTCTTATTCACTAAAGGTATACCATAGGCATTATCTAAAGGATAATCACTGGTATCAAACCGCCCAATGTCTTGTTTAATAACTTCTTCATAGACGTTTTCACATTTCAATTAAAAAATTAAGCTATCAGTATCGGTATATAGCAATTTACAGTTATTTAAATTAAACTTTGTTAACACGTTGTCATAATGGAACTCGTAAACACATGTCTTTGAAATACCCAAAATAGCCATACCAACATACAGAGGCTTATTAAAAACTATATTAGTTTTCTTTATTTCAATTGCAACTAAATTTTCATCAAATATGCTACAACTATGGAAATTAGGTCTAGAAAATAAATTTTTAGCACCATAACGACCTCCCCATTTTTTAACTAATTTTACTATTCGATGCTTACAGATATTTTCCATGGTTTTACCGAAAACACCATTATTTTGTAATTTAATAGTTTGTTTACCGAAATCATTTTTGGCATGTGCCCTCAGTCTCGTATTAAAGACGATGTATGGTTTCAACCAAGTGGATTATTTGAATTGTAATATTCGATTAATTCTCTCTAGTACGATTCCGTTTTTTAAACATTGTTTTAAATTTCTGTAATGAATAACGTATTTCTCCTTCCGATATAAAGTAGCCATAAGTTTGGGTAATCTAGAATTTGGTGGTATTCGATGTTCGGGACACATAGGTAGATCGCGATGTAAGTCGTGAAGATGTTCAGGGTAAAATAAGTCTTCTTCTAAAATGTATCCGAAGTCTGCATCATCGGGTACTGATAACACGTTAAAATTTTTAAAGTCGTTCAATCCATTGGAAATCTCCATATGGAAGTGGTTGAAACATTGCCCATCCATAAAGATTATTAACATCAAAGTACATAATATATTCCGATGGTTGACTTGAATTGTAATTATGCATATATCTATTATTAGCTACAGAGTATCTATTACTGCACTGACTGAGACCACTAATATCTCGTTCAATAAAAAGCAAAACTTCAACATCTTGTACAGTTTCTAATGAACACCTCGTATACCTTAACATGCAATCCCAGGTGTAGCCGGGTAGAGTATAATAAAAAGCTGGATCTAAACCATACAGTTTGTGACATGTGGCACGAAAATTTTCAAAAACATCAGTTAAAAGAATTATATCAGTTTTTAAGTAAAGGTCGGCATAATCACCTAAATTTTGACAGTTAAACACTTTCCATACGTTTTGAGCATGTTTATAGCTTTCTTCACTTATATTTTCATCGTTTAATGCATTATAGAAATTTTCAATGGGCGGTAGTTGAGTCTTTGAGCTTTTCAAAATTATCAACGTAATTGTAACAAAAAATTCCTCTTCGGGTAAGTAAATTGAATTTATCAGATTCTAAATAATGAAATTAATTTTTCATGTTTACGAGTTCATCAACATCTAGAAATGATACCAGTTTGTCTAATAAAAAACCCATAAACCAAAATAAGTCTATAAAATGAAATTTTATGTTGGTTTCTTGATCGTATTTAGTGAAAGAAATATATTTTTCCTTGTTTATTGGTAGTACCGTCACCTTATTTCGTTTTGCTAAATCACGAATCAGGAAGTGTGAGTCATATCCGGTCAAATAATGAAAGATGATGGGTACCATAAAACAATTTTGGTAATTAAGATTACATTGTGAATGTGCAAATCCTCGAAAATCTCCTGTGATATGTGAATCATCTTTTACTATGCTATCATTGCTTTTAAAAGGTTTTTCGCAAATGTGACAATTTGGGGGGGGGGAGTTTTCGATACTTACAATCACACTTATCGGTTCAATATGTTTCAGAATAGAGTGGACATATTTAGCAAAGTCGTTCATTTCATTAGCGAACCACTCTATACAATCTAGATTGGTATAACTTTTGTAGTAAGATAGACTATTATTATAAGAGAGCACTTGAAATAATAACCAGCACTGTACGGTGAACAGACTTCGAGATCCTTGAATAGACGGAACCCATCCCCTAAGGTCTCACCTTGATACTAAAATCGAAGAGATAGAAAAACTTCTGCCCTGGATTGATCCAAAAATACAAATGGCAGCCACAAACACAAGCATTTTGGAGCAGATGAAAAACATGGTAGACTCCTATCGAAAGCTTTAATACGAACATCATAGCTTTAACCATACGATAATAGACAATATTAAGGATGTAAAAAAAATAAAGGAAATAGAGGAATTTAAGTCATCAATATATGACTTACAGAATATTTTGGAGGTATGTTATCTGTAGCCTTCTAGTTAATTTTTTAATTGTTTTAGTTGTTTCTAGTTCTTCGGTTACTGGGATAAATAAAAATCTTATACTGTATTGATTTATATAAAACATCAAACAGCATAAATATATTTTTTTATTATCCTTATAACTGACGAATTTGTCAACTTTATTTATTTTTTATCCTACAGGAGATGAACAGAGAATTCAAAAGGCTAAAAACTTACGCTAATGGAGGTTTACCAGGTATGTGTTAACATTAGTATATGCTGTGGAATTACCGCATTTTTTATGATTACAATATTGAATTTCAAATGCTACTTCATTTCTTTAGAAATTTTGTCAGAAATTGATTTCTAAGCTCAAGTAAAAGTATGTAGTAGTAATTTTTTTTAAATAGAATTCGTACTAATTTTCGTCCATAATTTAACAGAACCAGTAAATTTACACCCTGTTTGTTATTAAGAAATTCAAGAGCTGATGGAACATAAAAAATAAGAATATTTTTTCCTAAACACTGTGGGTCTGTTTTTTTTTGGGATGTAGCATATTAAATCTTAGTGTCAAATCTTTTTAGTTTTGTTATTATAGGTTAGGTCGCTATCTACGACCTTTCCCAGTGAGATTATGTTTTTTTATATTGTATGTCATATACAGTACAGTGGCTACCGCGATAATTTGTAAGATGCAAGCGCATCAAGCGGCGAAAGCGGTAAGCTTCGAGGCAAGGTAATTTTTACATTGCCGTTCGTGTTTACAAATTCATTTGAACAGCATTCGTTTTATTTCCCATTATTATTAGTAATTTTGTTATTAAACTGCGGTTATTTGACTTTTGTGATATTTTATAGGTTTCAAATATTTCATAAATAAATTTTAATGCAAGTATTTATGTCTACCTTGTTTGTTTCTAGCATTACAATTTAATGTACATTTTTATAAGGTTATAACTATGAAGTTATCCGTTGTGGAATACCAACATTTCCTATTTAAGTGCCAACGAAAACTCTCGTTGTATATCAGGAAAGGCAGTTTTTATTGTGTCTGCAAACTAGTACCCTTACTAACAACGTTCTTGAAATTCAGGGAGTATTGTATTGTCTATCGACAATAATATTTTGAAAATTTCTTTAATTTGATGAAAACTTAATTCTGAATTTTTCTTGGATCATGAAGAACAACCATGAACTGAACAATAATAGTTCGACAATTTCTTCTTATTATCCATAACCCTAAATAATGTCCATAACTGCTGAAGATTTCCTCACACTATTTTTTTAATATAACAGTATTCAAAAGCAAACACTATAAATTTTAAATAAAATACAAAACGAAATGTCACACACAATAAATGTTTTCACTAGTATCACTTGTCACCGCCAGAGGGCGAGCTCTTAGCTGCATTCGCGGATACAAGACAATAGGGACTAAACCCCGCCCATCCACCATGTTGCATCCAATGTCAAATTAAAAGTAACATATACAAAAAATAAATTAAATACAATAGTATTTTTCTTATAAATTTTACGCACAGATTTTAAGCAAATAACTACCTTGGAAAGTGATTTTAAATAATNCCCCGCCCATCCGCCATGTTGCATCCAATGTCAAATTAAAAGTAACTTTTACAAAAAATAAATTAAGTACAATAGTATTTTTCTTATAAATTTTACGCACAGATTTTAAGCAAATAACTACCTTGGAAAGTGATTTTAAATAATGTATGAATGTAGAATCTACTTGTGCAATAGGGGAGGATAAATATATAATAATAGCAACTATTGATTTTTATTTACTAGTCAAGTAAAATTAAGCACACCTACATTACACAACTAAATTTATTAGGGCTATAGTACAAAAACAAATACTTAATACTAGTGATAGTATTTGTTACAATAAATGTCCAGCAACACTTTTACTAGCAAGCTTTTTTTATGCTTTTTAGTATTTTTTGGAAACTATTTTTAATCGGAACAAATAAATCTTTTAACAATTTTATTTTTGATCTGATGACAAAATTTTGAACATGTTTTATAAATCGGCGTTTTAGAACCAACAGCATGTACACAGTTTGTGCAAGTTTTTGATACTTTAACGATAGTTTGAGCAATATATGCATGCGCACACATTACAAAGAGAATTTAATTAGAGTTGTTGTTGTTTCTGATATCTATGTGTTTGTTTTGTTAAATTTTGTTCGTCATTGAAGGGTTCTAAAAGTGATTCAAAATCGAAGTAAATTACTAAAGGTAATTTTTCCTTACGACAGTAATTTTTAAAATATATAAATTTCTCACTTGGGAAGGAAATTTTGCAATCATTTATTTTTTCACATTCACCAAAGTGTCTGTTTAATCCTTCTTTGGTGTAAAAATAATTTAAAGATCTATCACATAAAAAAAATTTACAATTTTTTAAACTTACTTGTTTTGAAACTAGTCTGGATAAATTTTTTATCCAACAATAATGATTATGTATTGGAGTGCACCTTCCATCGTCATCATCATCATCATCATCATCATCATCATCAGTATCGCCAGTGTCCACATTATTGTCATTTGAATATGGATAATAATTATTTTCAATAATTAATAAATTAACATGTCTATCGAGTTTATGTTTCGTGAAATGAACGGGTATGATGCTAAAATTTGATTTCGAGTCAATTTCTAAAGAAAAAACGTTAACAGAAATGTCATTTACCTTTTTAAATTTTGAAATTTGATTTAATGTTAATGGAAATTCTATTCCATTCAAATTTAAAACATCTTTGTAATAAGAATATGAAGCATCTAGCGTGCCAAAATGCACTAACTATACTCCATGCAAAACAAGCATTATCATTATTTTTAATATTAATGCATGCATGTTTTTTAGCAACGTGTTCTGGTAATTTAATGTAGGAAGGAGCACCAAGTGCGATTTCATATTTAACAACATATACTTCTAGTCCAATAATTCTTTTTAACACACCACCACTTCCGGATTCTTGGTGTTCTTCCAGTTTATTTTTAATCTTGTCTACAACAAAATCGTCAAACCATTCTCTTAAATTTGTACCTCCATCAGTGACATAATTTTTAGTTGGAAAATATTTAATTTCTACAATTTCTTCATTGATCTTTTTCATTATGAATTCGGTGCACAAAGTTGTGTTCGCTTTAATTGTCGGCATAGATTTTAAAATATTATTAATTCTTGATTAGAATTTTTAAATGCTATTTTAATTTCCTCCCATCTAACTCGATTGCTACGTTTTTTTTCTTTTAATCCAGCACCAGAACCAACATTATAATTATTATTTCTTTAAATAGCTTTATTAAATAGCCCATTATTATAATTTGTAAATGCAAACCACCGTTCATTTTTAATGATACTTGATTTTTTTTCTGAAAGTATGTCGAAAGCTTTGCGAACAATATGAACTATTCTATCACTTGTAACAGGTATATTCATACTTATAAAAAAATACTTTACCCGAGAATCTTACAAATTAGTTTTATTTTTGATCACTACAGTATCTCTTGTATTTCAAGATTCGTAGCTGGATTAGGTCTGTTGCAGTATATCAATCCTTTGAAGATCAATCCACATTTTTTGGCGTAAAATTCTCTAGATTCTTCAAGATGCTGGGTAGTGCCCTTTTGGGTACCATGTTTTCTTCTAATTCCGCTAAAGCACTTTTACCATATTTGTTATCAATTACTTTGATTCCCAAAATAGGCATGCACACATCTTTGGGAAGGTCTTTCAATTTAATCGTTTCCTTCCTACGAAGGTGAGTAACAGAGTTAATTTCATTCAAATTCATTCTATAACAACAGAAATAACAAATTTTAATGTAAGATATGACAATAAATTTAAATTTAAAATATTTTACAAAGTAATAATATAAATTAAAACTTACTTTGAAACAAATGCGTTGATATTTCAAAGTCACTATACAACGAATATATTGTACCAAATAGTACCCTTGTAGAACTGTACTGAATTTTAACACTGTGTCGCTAACTCAAACTTAATGTACGTTGATTAGAGGCGTTGACTGGTAGCCTTGCAGCACTGTACTGTTTCTTCTTGAATACATTTTAATCAACCAATATTTCCTGTAGTTGTTTTGTTAACAGTTTTAAGATAAATTTTAATCGACAATAATTTCCTTAGTCCGTTACAATGTGATAGGATGTGGTATTAAATATTTTCCATCAGTTTACTCTGACATCATTTAACGGTCTTATTTCATTAATTAACTAGATTATTTTACTTTTTATGCAGCTTTGTGGTTTGTTGATAAATTGCATTCATGCAGATTTCCTATATATTTATCAACGCTTTGATTATTACTACTATATAAATTGACTTTGGTATTTCATCTCATTTTAGTTAACATCGAGCGCGTACGAGTTTTACCTGTGTGTGTGTGTGTATCTCTGTGTATCTAGAAAAATGGAACATTATTATGAGTGGTTGGCACACCATACTAACCGCTAGACGCCTCCAGTTTTTCCGGACAATTACATTCAAGAAAAGTAAGTTTTTGAATACATATTTCCAATTAAATAATATTTTTAGTATTTGTGACGAAGTTCATTCAAAAATTGTTTTTTTCTCTTTACCAGTGGATTGCTGCATATAACACCTGAAACTGAAAATGGAAATGACATTATTGATTTAACGTAAGTTATTAAAAATTTGTGATGATCTACTGATACAAACATAATAATTTTTACATTACAGTTGCGATATCGATGATGATATCATTTTAATACCATTCCGTATATCATCAACAGCATCAACGCGACCACTGCCACCATCCCCGTCACAGTTACCATCACCACCCCCCATTAATCCCATTGAGGGACTTGTTGTAAGTTATTCAATGTGTACAATGGAACATGATATAAACCAAACTTAATTTTGTATTTCAGAAATGGTGAAAGGCATTGGACGCCGTTTGCGTCATCACCATCATTCACCTTAATGGCACCGTTGACTCACTCGTAAGTTATTTAGTGTTCTATAATATCTATGATATAAACATATTAATGTTTATATTACAGTTCTGAGATGAATGATGATGATGATGATGATGATGATACACCACCACCGTCATCACCTTCACTACAACCGCCATGGATCCCATTGTCAATGATGGACTTGATGTAAGTTATTTGAAGTTTTATAATGGTGCATGATATAAACATATTGTCTTGTGCGTGTTGCAGGAAACATAAATACATCCCCCACACAATTATTGCATACACCACCATCACCATCCCCTACATCATCACCACCACCAACACCATCACTGTAAGTGTTTGAAGTTATATAAAAAAAATTTTTGTTTGAATTTTTATTGTAACAAAAACCTATCTCTAAAATATTTGTTTTGTTATAGATATCCAATAAGAACGATGGTGGTAAGAGTACACTTTGATGGAGACAGGTGGTTGACCCGTGAGGTGAGGTGGAGAATGATTCAGTAATAATAATAATTTAATTTAATTTAATTATTAAAATAAGATTTATTTGTATATCTTGTATATGTAATATATTAGTTTGATAAAAGTAAAGATATTCACGCAGAGGATTACTTAATATACTATTATTATTAGACACATCACAGAAAAAAACCATAATTTCATTTACATTTAGGGAAAAAATTTATTTGACTATCCAATCACTTACATTATCTAAAACTTTAAAATAGTACATGCAAAAAAAATCTAACGAATCTAGCATATATATTCTATGATAAATGACGCAAGTATCGAGTTTCCACATCATGAAGATCGATGTGCATGTCGTATTTGATTTACTTAACATTTTAATTTATTACATATATCAGACGGTACATTAGTTTGATAAAAGTAAAGATATTCACGCAGAGCATTACTTAATATGCTATTATATTTCGTATTGCCGTTCTCGAATTACAATAACTACTTGTAGTCGCAATTTTTCCAAGCTCGTGCCACACGTATTTTAAAGCAAATTCCTAGGTCCAGCCCTGCCTCACAAGCCCACACTCCCACCCCGTCCACTTCCAGCGCCTCCAGCTAAAGGGCCTCACTGCAATTTTGTTTGCACAAAATCTAGATCGAAGATAGGGTGGGATCATGGGTGGGTTTGTAATTCTTCGAACGGCAATACTCATATAATATGGGTCAAACTTCCTTAAGGTAAGTCAATTGACAATTTTATTATATTTCGTATTCTAGATTTCTAAAAAAAAGAAAGTTTATTCTGAGAACAAAAAACATAATGCTGCAATATAAGTATTCTAAGGTAAAACTAGGTTTTGTCAGTCACTGACTTTAAGATACCTTTTGCAAACGCAGTAGAATCAAGACAAAGTGGTTTATTGTAAAATCTCGCGAACATATTGGATTTTTGTGTCCAACCGGCTGTGTTTTTAATTGTCTCAGTCGAAACTCCTGCTCTATGTGCAGCTAAAGTAGCTGCGTGTCTAGTACTGTAACTCGAAAATTTTGAGGTATCAATACCACTAGCCGCTAGGGTCATTTTAATCCATTTACTTATTCTTTGTGTGGATGCCGGACGAATGGGATTTTTAATGGTTAAAATAAATAGATCCGTGTTCGTAGGGCGTATGTCTTTGGTATTACGCTCATAAAAGTGAATGACGAAGCTAAATAAAGTTTCGGGTTTTCAAGAAAGTATGGTATTACTACGCTACAGAAGGTTCTTGGGAATGTATTTAGCGAAGATGCATACTTGTTAAAATTTCAAAACTTAGGAATATAGCGGTATTTCAAAGAAGCAGACTAGCGCGTCCGTTTCCATGACAACCATTTATTGGTACTGCCGCTGTTGTCACATGTTTCTATCTTAATAAAGCGCGTTGCGTTTATGAATTTTAAGGTGGCCGGCGGCCGTATTCCCGGCCGTGAAATAGTTAAATTTCTGGCGTTTTTAGGTACTGAAACCTTGAAATATAAAACGTGTAGAACAAAAGTAAACACAAAAATAAAATCCTTGAAGTACTCTTTACTCATTGTTACTGTTTAAATTTACCCAAATAAAATAATAACTTTTAAAAATGCGTTTATTGATATCCTCACCCCACATTTTAAGAATTGTTTTCACATACTTGTAATAAATAAACGTAAACAATTCTATATGCAGGACTAAACAAGTATACAGGGTGTGCCACTTGAATGTCTTAAGGGATTATTAAATTTATTTAATATTTTCTATCATAATGTCTGTTATATGTAAATTTTAACTTTTCGTTAATACGAAGTCGAGTACACGGTGTACCAAAATTCAATTTCTAAAAAACAGCATTTAGAAGATATTAAATTCAACATTCTGAATCTCAGAAACGAAGCGTTTTCTTAAAATATCCAAAGGAAATTGCGCTACGAAGCTACGGACTATAGTTACGAAACACACATATATTTAAACTATACCTACCTTATAAATTTCGACTTAAAATTGTAACANCCCGCCGATCGTCTTGCTACCTATCTGCACACTGTTCTCACTTCAACTACTTATTTTCGACTATTTAGGCTTCCTTCCAGAATTTCCTACCTAAGTGCCTGTTTTTTGTGCTTCCTTCTATCGACCGTTAATATTACTTTTTCATTGTTATACAACACCCATGCAACAGATGACGTCGAAGTTGATAAGATAAGTACGGTTTTGCACAAGCTAAAGGGCCTCACTGCAATTTTTCGTGCGCTCGGAGCTAGACGTTTAATTGTTACAAGTTAAGAGTGCTAGTGTTAATGAAAATGGAAAAAGCCAAGAAGCGAGTCAGTAATCGTAAAAGATTACAGAAGTTACTGCATTTACTTAGACAGTTCAAGTAAGTATTAATTAATTCAGTTTGAATTTTAGGTAGCCTCTAACAGAATTTAAAGAGAATAACACTAATAACAGACATATGTCTTGTTTCAAACAAAAGTTTTTACACATATAAAAACTTACAGACAATATGCACATGCATTTTATGTCTTAGATACACTAGTGATTCACATGAATCACTGTTACACATAGACTTAACATATTCACAGGAATAGTGGTAATGTCTATTTTATATTTTGTGGGTTATGCCAGTCGTTCACATGAAGGCCGGTTCCATGCTATTTCCATTCATCGCAGACATTCCATCCTCCCTTTCTTGGCTGGAGGGGTTAAAAAAAATTTAGAGTCTTGTCCAATAGACGATATCTTATTTGGGAAATCTTTTACGGATCAATTAAAGACATCTAAAGAAGCTGAACGGCTTGGTTCTACCATTAAGAAAAAACAGAAACCTTCTCACTTTTTTCTTTCTAAAATTCAGCCTATCAAAAAAATGACTGATGCACCTGGGACTTCGAGAGTCTCGACGTCTTTAAACTCCTGGCGCCTTCAACCCAGGTCATAAAGGAGGAGGGGAGGCCGGGCACACGCGTAGCGTCCCATCGTTACTAGACCGTTTTCAGCTATCAGGTCCTTTAGAAGATAATGGACATTATGTCAGCTCAGGTAATCTGGCCGCTTATCGAAATATATAAAGAATTGGTCGTATATTACTAACGATGCTACAATTTTATCCTGGCTTTCGGGGTATAAAATACCTTTTAACAAGAAGCCCGTACAAACGCATTTGCCTAAATTGCGTTTTGACTCAAATGAATTGCATAAATTAAATAGCAGCATAACGGAATTACTCCAATTAGGGGCAATATCCAGAAGGCAACTAAAAATCGGGCAATTCTTGTCTTCTTTTTTCTTAGTTCCGAAACCTAATGGTGATTCACGTTTTATTTTAAATCTTAAACGGTTGAATAAGTTTTTACAACCCCCTCACTTCAAATTAGAAGATTACAGAACGATATTCAAGTTAATCTACCCCAAATGTTTTTTCACGTCGCTAGACTTGAAATATGCGTATTTTCTGATTCCTGTTCACAAGAGGTCCAGAAAATACCTTTCCCTTTATTTTCAAGGTTCATATTACCATTTTAATTGCTTACCTTTTGGCCTTTGTACAGCGCCGTATGTATTTACGAAAATTATGAAACCCACTTTAAAGTTCTTAAGATCCAGTGGGGTAATTTGCGTAATATATTTAGACGACATACTTATTATTAGTAATTGTGCAGAAGCCGCAAAAAAAGACTGTCAAAATGTGAAAGTTCTACTAGAATCACTTGGTTTCTTGCTTAATATTAACAAAAGTAATTTAATTCCGTCACAAAAATGCACTTATTTAGGTTTTGTTTTCAACTCTTCAAAGTTAACAGCGTCTTTGACCAGGGAAAAATCAATACTTATAATGGACTTTATTCAGAATTTATTATCAAAATTATAAATTCCGTGTGTTAATTTCTGAATCAATAAAATCCGAGTTACAGTGGTGGTACCAAACCCTAAATCAAAATAGAGGTATCAAAATTGTCACAGATGGAGTGTTTGCTCTCGAAATTTTTACAGATGCTTCATTGACAGGCTGGGGTGCATATTGCACTAGTAATAACGAAGTTACGAATGGCTTTTGGAGTTATACTGATGTAGACAAACATATTAATTATTTAGAACTATTAGCTGCATTCAACGCACTCAGATCTTTTGCTTCCGATTATTCTAACTGTTCCATTTTCCTCAGAATTGATAACACAACAGCTATAGCTTGCATAAACCGTATGGGTAGTGTTGGATTTAAAAATCTTAATAATGCCACGAGACAAATATGGCAATGGTGTGAGAGTAAAAACATTTTTGTGGTAGCATCATACATTAATACCAGAGAAAATATTTAGGCATCTCGTTCTGTTAACATTGATACAGAATACGAATTGTCAGATATAGTTTTCCAGGAGATATGTAATAGATTTGGTACGCCGTCAATAGATTTATTTGCCACACAATTAAATGCAAAATGTTCTAGATACATCTCCTGGAAACCAGACCCTAAGTCCTTAACAGTAGACGCCTTTACAGTGTCGTGGAAGGGGGAGCAATTTTATGTTTTCCCACCATTCAGCCTCATATCAAAATACGTACAAAAAATAATTGCTGAACAATCCGAAGGAATATTAGTAGTTCCCAGTTGGAGCACTCAACCGTGGTATTCGAGCTATAGAAAATTACTATTAACTGAACCATTAATCGCTCCTCATGATAAAACACTTCTTTCTTTACCTTTCAGAGAACAACATCCTCTCTAGTGGAAACTTTCCATGGAGGTCGGGTTTTTATCAGGGAGGCTTTTCGACGGAGGGGAGTTCCTGAAATAGGACTTCAAGCCATCGAGGCCTCAATTAGTGCAAATACACTTAAACAATACACAATATACCTTAAAAAATGGTGGTTTTTCTGTACTGGTAAAGAACTTAATCCTTTCGAATATTCTTTAAACATGGTAATAACATTTTTANCGAGTTTCCACATCATGAAGATCGATGTGTATGTCGTATTTGATTTACTTAACATTTTAATTTATTACATATATCAGACAGTACATTAGTTTGATAAAAGTAAAGATATTCACGCAGAGCATTACTTAATATGCTATTATTAGATATATCACAAAAAGAACTTATAATTTCATTTACATTTAGGGAATTTTTTTTTGACTTTACCCAATCACTTACAATATCTAAAACATTAAAATAGTACATGCAAAAATCTAATGAATCTAGCATACATATTCTATGAGAAATCACACCAGTATCGAGTTTTAACAGTTCTTCCACGTCATGAAGGAAAAGATCGATGTGCATGTCATATTTGATGATCTGCACCATTTTCATATTTTCGTAGACCAATTGGGTAACTGTCGTGTAATCTCCACAGCAATGGGTTACAGGCTCATATTCATCTGGATAGCCCTGTAGGGGTGTTTGTAAGAATTTTTTTTTCATGTCTTCAAGCAGCTCCAACAAAGTGTGCCATTCAAATGTAGAAAATGATAATTTGTTACCATTACCATTCCTTATAATGATTGTAGGTCTAAAGGATCTAGCTGGTCTTAATCCACACTGTATTTGAATGTTAACATTAGATATTAGTGGAAAAACATTACTTAGCAAGTAAATCTGCTCCCATCGTGCGGCTTCTTCATATTTAGCTAGAATATCATCGAGAGCCTTACAATAATCGTAAATGTCTTCATCACTTAAATTAGCGGAAACTTCACTCATTTTTGGAAACAACCTGCTCGCTCGACGAACTAGCTCAAACTAAATTACCGTTAGTGTTCTCGATCCAGCTGTTATGTTTTTTATCAAGCCCCAACCACTTTACGAAAACTTTCCCTCCTTTTCTCCTTAATTCTTCTATCTATCTACGAGATAGATGTCGGGGCTGGCGGTTTTCTGTAGCTCCTCGGTATAGAAAGCGCCTCTTATAGGATTTCCCTGCATATCCTCCAAGAGGTATGTCGTTGGATTCGTTGTTTTAACCGACATAATTTTAAATAGTTCAGTCGTCCAATTGAGTGTGTACCCCTTATCGAAAACGTGTTTATTTTTGCTGATGCGCACGACGTCACCCACTTTGAATTTTTGTGAAGCGCTTATCTTAATATGATTGTAAGCAGACCTTTAAAATTCTCTTTTCGTTGGACTTATTTACTTGAGTCGGTTTGTATCCCGTGGTACGATGCCGGGTTTCGTTGTAGGATTTTATAATTTCCGGTAAAATATCTATCCATTTATATGTACCGTTTAGGCTAAAGTACTTGTATAGCTTTGATTTAAAAGTTCTTATCGCGTGTTCAGCAATGGCGGCTTTTTTCACGCTGTACGTATTGTAATGATTAATTTCCTTGCTTCTTGAGGAAATGCTGGAATTTCTGGTTGAAGAATTCCGTACCTTGATCCGTTTGTAGATTTACAGAGTCTACCTTTGCTGCGAGCTAAAATGTCAGCAAAGGTTGTAGTTATATCTTCACCAGTCTTTGTTTTTAAAGGTCTAGTCCACAGGAACTTTGAGAAAGAGTCTATGACGACCATAATCATTTTAAAATTTTTGTTATAGTGTACGTACTGACGCATATCTGACAAGTCCATTTGCCACGTCATCAAGTCCCTTGATAATTGTACGTCTGCGAACATAGTTTTTTCTCATAGGCTTATATAATTCGTTAACAAGTTGAATCTTTTCCTTTGAATGCGTCTTCATGCCTCTACTAATCGATTAGCACTAAGAGAGTCTGCGTCATTTATGGGTTATTCAAAGAGGATCCTTGAGATGATGCGACGATAAGTTTTCCATGTGAAAGGGTCATCTAGTTCTCTACTATATGTATATGTTCTTCCAGAACCTTACACTTCTTCTCGATGTTTTTAAATTCATTCATAATGTGATCTTTATGTTTGGTAAGTTCATCTCGGACGTCTTTTTCCGATTTTGTAACATCTTTTTGTAATTTTATGGCAACAGTGCGAGCCAGTCCTTGATTGCGTACAATTTTTTTATCCAAGTTGTCAACTTAATTTTTTAAAGAATTATTTAAAAAATTTAATTTATCTTCAAATACTTTAATTATTTCTTTGCGTAGTTTAAGCACCTCAACATTAACGTTTTCTGATAATGTTCTTTTATTAACGACATCATTATCTTCAACCCACATTACATATTCTCACATTACCAACAATTTTATAGTATTTGATTTAAGGATGATGATATGCGTGACATAAAACGTGACGACGTGACGAAAAACGTGACGACGTGACGTAAAACGTGACGACGTAACATAAAACGTGACGACGTGACGTAAAACGTGACAATGTGACTTAAAATATGACGACTTCTATTTGCTATTGGCTATTTCTTTTAACGGCGTCGCAATGGGTTTAAAGAGTTTTTGTAGCGCCTCATCTTCCTCGGTTTTACCTAGCTTTAAAGCCAAGTACTTTCGCTTGATAGACTTCGCGAGCTCGTTGATTTTTTTCTTTCGCGCCGTCTTGGTGATGACGTCTTCAGCCGTTGGATTCATTGCAATTAATGATAAAGTTGAATACAGTTACAACCTTATATAGTTATCGAATTCTTTACGATATCGACCGTCCTGTAGGTTGAAATCCTTTACAATGACCATTGTTCCGTATTTATCGGTCCAACATTCTGAGCAGCAGTTCTTAAATTGATCGAAACTCATGTCGGGGGACACGTGTTCATCATAACATGTTTCAGATTTATTTCATCTTGCTTGAAAAGAACTATTAAGTTGCAATTATCCCGAATAAGTTGCTTTGGTATCTTGGAATATGTCTGACATAGGTAGGCTGTATCAATATTCTTGTGTCTACACATGGAGTAGTATTCACGTATCTTTTCCTGTTTATCACACGCCACATGGTCGAATATGAATATGGAATTATACCGAGCATCTATTGGACTAATAATTTCGTTACTAGCCTCATGTGGGAAGTATCCAATTTCATTGACTTTACTCAGCACGTCTCGCAACAACTGATATTTAGGTTGGTATAGGGACTTTGAGTAGACGTATACGTTTTCAAATTTGGCACCATTCGGATGAAATAGAAGCGACAATATTATGTTGGTCTTCCCACACCCGCTGGGTCCGCATACGACACATCTAAATGAATTTGGTAGCAACGAACCATGTCTGCCTACAATAGCAGGATTTTCGTTTAAATCATCCAAGTTTTCTATTGGTAGCGTCCGTTCTTGTTGAACTATCTTCATGGTTTGAAGCAGTTCATCGAGCTATTTTTTATAAATACAGGTGTCACTATCGACTTACATCAGTTCTAATGCCGCTGCGATACGGTGAAGGTGTGTTAAATTCGCTAAGGACATTTTGCCCGGAGACTATAAACATACTAATGACGGCAGATTCTAACAACAACGAACCAGACTCAGATGACGAGCAGCAAGATGAATCAATTACGGAATAATGTTTTTTCAATGTAGTATTTCTCATATATTTGCTGTATAAAATAAGTTACATATGTTTTAAACTTTGTTATATATTTTAATTTAATTGAAATAAATACAGAATTTGTTTTAATTAGTACTTTACGTTATTTTTTCCCCTCTGTTGTATTAATATGTGTTTGTAATATTGTAATAATTTTGCATAATTTGTTTTGTTTTGTGTTTGTTTCTTTGGGTTAAATAAATGTTTATGTGCGTTTCATATGATTTTTTTACTGAAATTTCCAAACTTAACCAACTCAAAATAAATACTCATATGAGACATATAATATCACACAGAAATGATATAAGTGAACAAATTATTTTGGCCGCGTAAATATTGATTTTGACCTATGTGCGCAGTTACCTGCGCCCACACTTCCTTTATCGATTGCAAAAAAAGTTTTTAATATCTAGATTGATTCCGGAGATATCGCGAGGTATGTGTGAAAAAGTCATAAAACATACCTATGACTGATTTTTGACAAATTTCGCAATAAAAAATGTTTTCCTTATTAAAAAATGTTGTAATTATGGCCAGAGACCTAGTCAATCATTTTTATAAAGATCCCACGTGGTTGTACCTTAAAACAAAAAAAAAACGAGAAGGAAGCGACTGTTTCCCCGTTTGTCAGTCCACTACATTGGATTCCAAAGGCGTGTACATTCTCTCTAGAGTCTAGAGATACCTGAGTATGTTTATATTGAAAACATCGTTAGCAACGCGACTATGAATACTTATATAGAGCACCCTGTGACATCTCAAGAAATCCCTGAACGTGACGAATCTGCACACACTGAAACACGTCAACTCGAGCTACGACCTAAAACCCCCAATAAATCAAGTAGGTACGCCTCCAAAAATTACACCAGGAAAACTTCCACAACTGTAGTAAATGTGCGTAGACGAAGTAAACATACCGCTATAGTTTTAAATTCGGTAGAGAGATAAAAAACAAAAAACTGACTGACTCACGAAAAAAAAGAACTCCGAAAACTTCTCAAGAAAAAAACAAGGAAACGCATGCAGTCGCCCTCATCATCCTCATTTTGCGAAAGTATAGATAATATGGTAAATGACACATCAGATGATTATGAAAACACGTGCGTAACGATGATTACAGAACAACAAAAAAGAAAGAGGATTGGATAAAATGTCTCATATGGGACCGTTGGTTGAAATGAGGGCTGTACTGCCTACAAGAATTTGAGCCATGGATGTGGAAACATGCCAACAAGAAAAAATAAAGACTGTCCTCCCAAAGATCCATCTCTCTACTATGGAGGATAGATGAACTTTTGCACAATACATTTTATATTTTTTTCCTTTCTAGAGTTTTCTTATAACATAATGATAAGAAGTGTTTAAGTTGCCTATTATTATTATGGAATTACTCAAAGTACTTGAAGAAAACGTAAAAGAGGTGAAATATTTCCATATAACCGACAAATCAGTTAAATATATGTCAACGATTATTGAAAACGGGAGAAAGTAACATTCTTAGCTTTAAAGGAACTATGAAAGTCCACAGAAGCAGGTACAAGACCATAGTTGATTAATATTTTATATAATTGTCAGTATATACATCTATTTACTATTTATAATGAGTAATGAGTTTCATCATAGAGATAATTAATAATTTTTAAAGAGTCCCCAAAGACAGAAAAACAGAAATTGAACCATATGACTGAATATGAAAATAAATTATATGATCTTAATAAGAAAAGAATAGAGCTACAAATGCAATAGTCGGAGGAAATGCACAAGTTGAGAATGAAAAATGAAGAGAATAAGAGACGTTTAGAACAATTGGAAATAAACAAGTATTACCGTTTTTTTTTAAATAGTTTATAATAATAATTTTGGAACTATTTTTTTCTTGTTGTAGGTAGGTCTGGAAAACAAAAATGCGAATTTGAAATTAATAAAATATATTTTGCTATGTATTTCAATGTTAAATATAATTTACATTAATTATTTTTCTTTTTAAGAATTTTTTTGGAAAAAATCGGAAAACTGTAGTACATAGATACCTACCACTGCAAAAAGACTAGACATATTTATATTTAGTGGGTTAATATAAAAACATTTATTTCTACTTATCTATTCTAAAACTTACGTTCTTGTCAATGAGCATTTAAAAATTTCAGTTAATAGATACGAAAATGTGTTGTAAATATGTCACAACTCTGGAGTTTCATGAAAAAATAAGAAATTATTAATGATTTTTTTTATTTAATTTCGTACAACTTATCGTATGAGCAAAAATTTCTTTGGTAGTTTCTAATTTTCTCTGTATATACTGCTGTTGAAAAAAAGCCCCTAAGAGGTTCCTTCCTCATTCTGTCTTGTATCTTCATCTTCAATTTCTACATCTACAAATAATATTCCAATTTGTTTATTAAATATGTAAGTGTAAGTGTTTTCTAACCTGAATTTTATTGATTCACGAGTTTACAAATTCGAGTCAACTTTTCGACCCGAGCAGATGAGAACGATTCTTAACGTTATTTCGTGCCCTGAACTCAGATCTTCAATCCGTGTGTCAAGATTGGTTCTAGTTTTCGAGTTCGCGCACGGTGGCGGTACTGCGCTCTTATAACGGCTATCAGCTGACCACGTTGCATCGAACATCTTGGAACTTGTTTTTCTACTGTGATTGTGCTTCGGAACGTGTAAAAATGCAGAGAAAACGTTGCAGAGTCGATTCAAAGTGTTTTTGTTACGTTTGTGGATGTTATATGCTCGGAAAACGTGGAAAAATCATGACAAATGCACTCAAAGATGCGTATTTGCAGTACTTTGGTTTTGCTGTAGTAAACACTGACAAGTCATGGGTACCGAAATTGTTTTGTAACGCGTGCAGAACAAAGAGCTGTGTAAGTAGACACTTGGTGAAAATATGTACTTTTCATTTTCTGTGCCAACGTTATGGAGAGAACAGAAAAATCATGTAGAAGATTGCTACTTTTGCTCAATGAATGTCGTCGGTATAAATGCAAAGAAACTAGCACGGTATGAATATCCGGACGTATCATCAGTGTCGAAGCCAGTTCCACGTACGGACAGTGATCCATTGCCAATTTGTCCAGGTATAAGCGCAAAAAATGCCCTAAGAACTTCGTCTCCATCACTGGCGATCAATAAAAGCGATTTCGTTGTGGAGGAAAAGTATTTACTTTCGCAAAGTGAACTGAGTGATTTGATTCGCGATTTGAATTTATCGAAACAAAAAGCGGTTGCAAGAATGGAAACATCTTGACCCTAAAACACACTATATACAGAAATAGAAATCACGCGATTTTACCTTTCTTCAAAAAAGAAAATGACATGGGTTTCTGCAATGACATCAAAGGTTTATTTGATGTGATGAATACAACATGCGATCAAAATGAATGGCGTTTGTTCATAGATGGTTCTAAGTACAGTTTGAAGGCGGCTCTACTCCACATTGGAAATAAAAAACCATTGATTCCGATTGCTCACGCAGTACAAACTAAGGAATGCTAGGACACGAAAATTTGTAGCGATCTAAAGGTTGAGAAATAAATTAATTGTACTTAATTTCCAAACAGATATTAATTAATTTACATATTCATTACAGGTTATTGGTCTATTGGTTGGGATGCAATCTGGATTCACGCATTTTTGCTGTTTTTTGTGTCTGTGGGACAGCTGTGCAGTTGATCATCATTATGTGTGAAAGGTGTGGCCGAGTCGTACCCATTATGAGTCAGGACAACAAAATGTGTCCTCTATACCACTTGTGAACCCACAGGACGTTTTATTGCCACCTCTTCATATTTAAACTTTATTAAGAACTTTGTCAAAGCTCTCAATCGCTAAGGACCGGCTTTCCAGTACTTAATCAAGTTGTTTCCAAAATTGTCATACGCAAAAATCAAAGAAGGAATATTTGTCGGACCTGATATTCGAAAACTAATTACTGATGCAAAGTTTACAAAATGTTTAACGCCTGATGAAGCAACAGAATCGACAATTTTTAGAAGAATTACCACAAGATTGGAGCTCGAATGTCTCTCAAGATACCTTTTCTGCATTAACATCTTTTTTTCCCATAAAACCTGGGCGACAGGAGCGACGAGCAAGGAGAGCGGTTACATCAAGATATAGCGAAAATCGAAAGGCGATACCAAGGATTTTGGGACGAAGGCATGATGAGCGACTCCTGTTGGACCCTAAAGCGTGAAACAGATCCCAAGCAATATAAAAGACTCAGTTCAACCTCTGTTCATTTCTGATTTATACTTTTTAATTCAATAAAAAATGGCCGTTAATGGTCAAAAATAGTAAAATAATGAATTTATTGAATATTTCGAAAACTAGAACCAATTTTAAAATACGGGCTGCTGATTTGGATTCAGCCCCTGAATTTAACATTATAAACAGCTTTTGGTTGCTCAGGTTCAAAACCGTGTATACTTGTGATGAATCATTATCATCATTAATACACATGTTGTGAAATATAGTTAGGGCTATAATCCCTGCCTTTGCAGTATCAAGACTTAATGTCATTAAAAAAACAACGAAATTTGTTTTTGCATTTACCAAACAATCTCTCGAGCGTGTTTCTAGTGCGAATGTGACTTTTGTTACGCCTCTGTGTTCGTAAGCAGATTTCGCGCGCAGCCGGAACAGCGCTGGCTTTCTGTATATTTGTTCTCGCTGTGTATGTACCAGTCAGTCGCTCTTTATCCTTCGTTGCGAGAGCATGCTCAATAAAATACAAACCTGCTACCTTGTTGCAATTATTTACCATACCAACATTGCCAGCAAACACAGTTAGGAGTGGTCAGTCAGTGAACCATCTGCATCAGTAACTGGATTTAAGAGAGGAGTCAGTAAATATCTTGTACATGTGTGTCCATTATCACCAAGCAAAATGCCATTTATTTCGCCATTCTACAAAGAAACAAGTAATAGGTACTTAGATGAGATAACTACCTCAAATTTTCTTCGTAATGAACATTGGCTCCAAATTCTCGAGTCGTGAGACGAACCTCTCCATCTTGCAACAATGTCTCGTATCACAAACGACCTACAACTATCTTTCTGTTATTTAATAAAAACTTACCTGAACATTTAAGGAGTAATATCCTTTCGATTAATATACAATGAAGGGTTATCTCCTCCGGGACATTTAATTTTAATGTGGGTGCAGTCGATCGCACCCACTATAGATGGACAATTACCAATGTGAAAAAAATCTTTTTTTACAACATCAACTTCAGGTCCTTCAAGAAAAAATATATACTGTCCCCTATATGCTGCTATTGCTCTTACTATTCTAGTTATACTATTGCTCATGGATCACTGAGAAATGCCATGTATATTACCTAATAAATGGTACTTATAAATATCACACAACTATTAAAGTTGGGTAAATATTAAGCTAAAAATGTATTTACCTATGTCTTGCTCATATGCTCCTTTAGCAAGGTATCTTATTGTAGCTAAGACCTGAAGTCCTGGACTAATTCTTCCTCCTACATTGTTCACCGAAATTTGTTGATAAACCATATTTACAGCTATATTTTTGCTTATTCTGTAAATTTGTTTAAATTTCGAATCATCATATTCTTCAATAGGATTTATTCTTCTTATATATACTTTAGGATTTCTGGGAATTTGCTCCAAATGGGGTTCCTCAGCTTCGACTACTTCTTGGTTAATATCAATTAAGTCATCTATATTCTATTCATATTCATAATTATGACTAAAATAGGTAATATAATATATAAGCAGGTTAAGGTTAACATTAGCACGGTATAAAACATACCCAAACTTTTTACTAAGGATTTAGTATCTACTGTTAAAATGATGTTAAATGTAATTATTAATGTTTTAAAAGTCATGTTACAATAACCCAAATTTTATTAATAATAAGGGTGTTAATCTTTAGTTCAAACGTTGGAGAATCCAAAAATAATAATAATTTTAATGAAACTTCTATATAAAAGTATGTTTAACGATCACATCCGCAATGAAATTAAAATCATTTTAACAAAATTTATAGAAATTGACAAGAAATATTTTAGAACTGGAAAGCTGACTAATGTAAGCAGAGGACTCTAGTTCTGGTTTAGCTGGTATTTTGGTGAGACAATGCTGATCTGACGTTCAAATTTGTAAAATATTTTTATAAAAAAAACATCTTTTATGTAAAAAATATGTGATAATGAGTAAGCTTAAATACAGTTGCAACTATCCTTCTTGCAATAGCAAATATTATGTTAATAATAAACTACAAAATGATAGATATAAGCAGTTTCGCAGGTTTCCTAAAGATCCAGAAGTTTATCAGATTTGGAAGAAAATATGTAAATTGGAAGGTAAATATTTAAAAAATATATTTATTTATTTTAGATCATTTTAAACCTATTGACTATGTCAATGAATCCAAACGCACTATACTATACCAGTACCAGTATCATACTATACCAGTACTATACCAGTATCAATAGAAACAGCTGTAGCATCAAGTAGGTACGAGACCGAGCAACCTTATTTTATTGTAAGACTATTATTTACAAATAATGTTTCTAATACAGATAATTTAAATGTTGGAGCATCAACATCATCTGATACTAGCATTTCTCATATATGCATAAATGAACCATCTACATCGAATCAACTACCAGCAATTAATACTTCTTTAGATTCTCTTCTTTCAAAGAAAAAGAGTATCTTTGGTCAAGCTGGACAGACAAAAGTTTAACACCAGAACAATCTAAGATATATCAAGTCCATCGTAATGTTACGTCAAAATTATCTAAATTGACAACTATTTTGAAAAATGAAAGAGCCCATTTGAATTCATTAAGAGATCTATATGATGATGGGAGATTTGCTTTCAATCAAGAATTCAGTAACTCACAACTAAGAAATGTAAATCGATCCCTAATGCAAATCAATGGAGTTTACTGCTTTGTCTATTTTGAAGAGAAGTCCACGGTTATGTGGGTACACATGTTCGCAAGTGACCCATTTTTAAGCATTGCGTCAAAAGCGTCGCCGGACGCGCTAACGTTCCAGGAAGGGTCTACGGCGGGCTGGCGCCGGCGACCAGATGCGTACTCATATACCTACGACCGACTCCACACACAGGGACTCTCCAGTAAACCCTCAAACCGTCAACACGTCTTTTTCTATACAACTTAGTTTTCAATAAAATATTTTATTATTACCGTTGAGAGAGCGTTTTATCTTTGCTGTACAGCGAAAGCAACCCTCAGTTATATAGATATTTTCAGTTGCCATCGATAAGAACTCTGAAAGGATACCCTTTGATACTGTATTGCAGCATTTAAAATCTCCCCTAAAAGGTTCAGAATATGGATGAACTTGATCGATATTGTACCGTAATATTTGATGAAGTTTTTTTAGGTAACGGTTTTCAATATGATACTATAAATCAAAAGATATATGACATGAAGATATTGGTTTATGATGCGTGGGATTCGAAAAAATTACGTTATTACTTATTATTTTACTTCAAATATTATCAGTAAGTACTCAAAATTTGAAACTACTTTTAATACACATTATAAAACAAATTCAAAGGACAGGCTTACAGATTGTCGCAACAGTTTGTGATCAGGGCCCCACAAATAGGGCTGCACTAACAGAACTATATTCTCAAAACAAAGATCGCCCAAGTCTTTACCATTTTGTTATAAATGATGTTACTATATGTACAATTTTCGATGTACCTCATTTATTAAAATGCACAAGGAATGCTTTGCTTCGTTGCAAGCTTCAATTTGACCATCACAAATACGCAAAATTTGAACATATGGTTTTTTAATTTTAAAGATTCATTCATTAAAATAAAGGTGAAGGTTGCTGCAGCTCAGTTGAGTCAAACTGTAGCTGCAGCTGTAGAAACATTTTATTATTTAGGATTATTACAGCAGAATTTATTCATAGTATTAATAATTTATTTGATTCATTGAATAGGTCTAATTCTATACCATTTGATGGAAAGAAATTTAAATGTGAGATGTGACATGATTCTCCACATCTAGAATTTTGGAATTTATTACAAAAAATTTCAAATTGGAAATTAATTGATATTGAGTGCAATAGGGACTGTACTAAACAATTTGATTTTATTCAAGGATGGCAGTTGATAAACAGATTACTTATTTTTATTTGGAATAATTTGAGGCAGAAAAGTTTAAAGTACCTTTCATTAAGAACCTTTAATCAGGATACAGTAGAGAATTTATTTTGTCAGATACGCCAACACGGTATAGCCAACTCAAATCCAACTTGCCATCAGTTCGTAGCTGCTTTAAAGACAGTAGTTTTAAATAATTTAACAGTTTCTGCTTCTAAAAATTGAGAAGATGATAATTGTAATTCTTTAGGAAATTTTGGTCAATTTTTATTGTAAAACAATTCAGATTTAAGTCGTCAAATTTTCACTTATTGTGATGAGGATGATGATGAGTTGCATCAACTTAACCTGAACAGTATTGATACTAGTGATTCTAATAAAGAAAATGAAGGTACAACTAATGTAGCCGGTTATATTTCAAGTAAAATTGATATTCCAAAATGTACCACTTGTCAAATTGCTTGCAAATGCAAAGTAATCACTTGTCTGTTAATTTTAAGGAGCACGATGATACTAAAAGACTGTTCTATGCAAGTGATAATGTAAAATTAGTAGAGCTTATTTATACACATTTGTACATTTTCTTAGATAAATTCGGACATTTGAGCGGTATAGAGGACAAGCTCAAAGAACATTGTGCCCTTTCTTTAATTCATTTAAATTTTGTGATCCATACAGTTTTGAATAATTGATTATAGATAAAACAGTTCGATTGACTATTTATAAATACCTAAAGGAACATAAGTCGGTCAAGGCGTAGGACACTGTAGAAAAATTAAAAAATTTATAATGTTAATAATAATTATTGGTAGATACATAAATATGTTCATTATTAACTTACAAGAGATACAATTCAAGGCTTGTTCTAAAAAATATTTACAGGGCATTGTTAGAAAGAATACCGTAAATCTGGAATTTATTATTCACTTGACAATATATTATTTGTTTTATAATCTTATTTGCAATATTTTTCTGATGGAATAAACTCCGAAGTAATATGTAATTATTTATTAATGGGAGCATCTTTGTAGATACTATGTTAAAATACAATATTTAAGAGAATCAAAACATGAAGAATTATTACTTAGCAAGCAACTGAAAAAAAAATCAAGAAAGAATATGTTCACTGAATGATTATACCTCTGTGTTTAAATATCGTCTATGTTGTCGATTAACACAGAATGTATGATAAAATACAGTGGCTGTTGTATAGCATAGTATCGATTTTAAAATTATTTTCTCAGAAGAAATCAATAAATAATAATTGTTTCTTGTCTGCCAGAAATAATCAAGATTCTCTATCGACTTCATCCGTGAAGCTTCTTGTTTTAGAGCAAATGTCTGGTAAGTTTATATATTTGATATGTTTATTAAGTATTTTAAATTATTCTATAAAATTTGTGGTCAGTAATAAAGAATTCTCTTTCACAGCATCCTTGGTATTTGAAAAGAAAAACCAATTTGCGTAATGCATAAAAAATGTCCTAGAATGTATCTATGTTTAATTAGTTCTTAAAATTTTTATAATCACCCTCATTGATATGTGGACTCGATTAGCCACCTGCTCCAAGACAATGTGCGCCAATAGGTTTACGCATATTTGTCACTATTCAAGAACAGCAGGTAAACTAAACTAATTTTTTTTTTAAATAATGCCTGTTTTTATTAAATGGTATGAATTTACGGAAAAATTTATAAATCTAAAAGAAAGGGAGTGTGAAAGACAAGGTTACTTGTCCATATTTTTTTTTTTTTTGAATTGTTGGAGGACACTGATTGTTCTGAAGGTAAAGAATATATAACATGCTTGAAAAGTTTATTAAAGTACATATTTTATTACAAATACGAAAGTAGCTGTTCATCTATATTTATTGCTATACTAGATTCCTCTAAAATCATGAACAAAAATTTCAACTAAAAAGCATTGGAAATTTTCTACTGCAGAAGTCTTGGAATGTCTTTTAATGCACGTCAAGGTATAGCTAATTGATAGTTTGTTCTTTTAAAATTAGCTTGACATTTCGTCAGCTATAGTGTTAATTTCTTCTAGAGCAATCAGTAGCAAGTTCTTGAGTTTAATGAATCATCAAGCTTGGATAAAAATGGCATTAACTGTTTCCTGCAATACATGCTTATAATTTCAGGTTCCTGGTGATATCCAAGAATCAATGTGTAACTACAGGGATAAAAAGTATCACGTGAACCAGACTGTTCAACCATATTAACTGAAGGTCCTACATTGCAAAATATACAGTCTGTATATGTCGATGTAGATACAATTCAGTTCAAATGTGAGAAGTCAAGGCGCTTGACTTTAATTTTAAATTATTTCATGTGGTCAATGCATGTTATCCAAACAGTCTTAAGTATTTATGGATGCTGATTCAAAACTGTATCTATCAAATAACTACAGTTCATGACAAAATTATTCCAAGCAAATTAGACATAATTGAAACAATTAATAATAATTAGAGCAAACTTAACTTGTACTTTTTTTATTTAAAATAATTTAAAGATGCACAATGGAGTCAAATATTCCAAACAATGAAGATATTACTTCATGTGATGATACAGAAAATAGTAATCCAATAAACATTAAAACTTTAGAAGCTGTAAAAGGCACAGAAAATAAAGGAATTCACCAAAACAGTAATGAAGAAACCGGAAGTAATAGAAAAGACCAAGATAAATGTATGTGATACCTTGGACTTGAAGACTGCTGTAACAATAATAATTGTGATACTAATTACAAAAAAAAATTTTGTAGGCAAGGAAGCCAAAAAGACTAAAATAGCACATAAAGAAACTATCCAAGAAAATGATCTAAGCCAAAGCCCATGAGTATTAGTAATTTAAGTAGTAACACATATGTAATTGTCCAATGCGATAATGATTTCTACCCTGGAAAAGTCCTAAAGAAGCATGAGCACGGATTTACATACTTACCTGTATCATTAGGTTGCTAATGAAGTTTCTTCGAGTAAAAGTGGAAATAAGGTAAGTAATTTGTTTCTAACTAAAAATATATGTGTTTAATTACGATTGTCTTTTGTTTAACATTGTTTGAGATTACGAACAACATGCAAGCCACCGAAGCTGGTAGACATAGTGTTGTTTTATGTTTGTTTTAGATCAGGATGTCATCAGGAAAAAAACGTAAAGTTAACACGGAATGTCGAACATTTAAAAATAGTTGGACTGAAACCTATTTTGTTATAGAACAAAATGGGAACATACTGTGCCTCATATGTCATGACAAAATATCAGTTTGCAAGGAGTACAATATTAAGCGTCATTACTCTACAAAACACGCTTCTAAATACGATGAATACAAAGGTCAAATTCGAATAGATCGTGTAAATTCGTTAAAGAAAAATATGACCGGTCAACAGGCGATGTTCAAAATACCAAAAGAAAACTCCGAGACAGTTACAAAAATTAGCTTCATGATAGCAGAAGCCTTGCAAAGCGAAGTAAACCCTTATCGGACGGAGAATTTGTCAAGGAATGCTTGGAGATATTTACGTCGGTAGCATGTCCGGAGCATAAAACACTAGTTAAAAATACAAGCTTGTCACATCAAACCATAGCAAGAAGAATTGATGACTTGGCCAAAGATATCGAATCCTCTCTAAAAACACAACTAAAGAAATGCGTTTTCTATAGTTTTGCTCTCGACGAAAGTACTGATATGTGTGATACAGCGCAGTTGGCAGTATTCGTGAGAGGAGTGACAGAAGACTATGCTGTGATTGAGGAATTACTTGATTTGCGTTCGATGAAAGATACAACCACAGGAAAAGACATCTACGAAGTAAAGAGTTGCATAGAAAAATATGAACTTCAAATCGAAAATCTTTGCGGCTTGACTACAGATGGTGCACCAGCAATGACAGGAAGAACGAATTGTTTTGTGGCTCTAATGCGCAATAGCATCACACACACAATCATACAGCATCATTGTATTATACACCAAGAACAGTTGTGTACAAAAGTACTCGAACTGAAACCCGTGATGGATAAAGTAGTGCAGACAGTCAATTTTATACGCGCAAGAGGCCTGAATCACAGACAGTTCCAAGCATTTCTGTCTGATGTGGGTTCAGATCACGAAGACATCGTGTACTTTAGTCGCGTTCGCTGGCTCAGCAGAGCAGCCACACTGAAGCGATTCTATTTGTTGCTCGATGAAGTAAAGATTTTTCTTGAAAATAAAGGCCAAGAAATTAGTTTTCTAACGGATGAGCAGTGGTTGGCTGATTTGGCTTTCCTGGTTGATATAACTAAGTCTCTCTCTGATCTCAACCTAAAACTGCAAGGAAAAGATCAACTATGCTCGCAGATGTATGAACATGTTCAAGCTTTCACTAAGAAGCTCATATTATTGGAGAAACAGCTGGAACAAAACAGTTGATTCATTGGGAGAATTGGGAGAAATCAAGAGACATTGGACTTGACCAAGTACGCGTCATTATTGCAAAGATTAAGGAATGAGTTTGATGAGATTCGAAGACTTCAAATCACAAATGCCCAACATGAAAGTCTTTCCGTTTGATGTTGAAATTGAAAGCGCCGGACTAAACCTACAATTGGAATTGATTGAAATACAAAGCAACTCTCTTCTAAAAGCGGCATACAATGATTGCCTTCCAAATGGATTGATTGAATTTTACAAAAAGTATATTAGCCCCAACCAATATCCAAACCTTATCAAATTAGCTCTTCAACAAATTTCCTTATTTGGCAGTACATACACTTGCGAACAGCTTTTTTCACGCATGAAACATAATAAATCAAAAACCANTTCTAACGGATGAGCAGTGGTTGGCTGATTTGGCTTTCCTGGTTAATATAACTAAGTATCTCTCTGATCTCAACCTAAAACTGCAAGGAAAAGATCAACTATGCTCGCAGATGTATGAACATGTTCAAGCTTTCACTAAGAAGCTCATATAATTGGAGAAACAGCTGGAACAAAAGCAGTTGATTCATTGGGAGACCTTATCTTCCAGAAATCAAGAGACATTGGACTTAACCAAGTACGCGTCATTATTGCAAATATTAAGGAATGAGTTTGATGAGATTCGAAGACTTCAAATCACAAATGCCCAACATGAAAGTCTTCCAAAATCCGTTTGATGTTGAAATTGAAAGCGCCGGACTAAACCTACAATTGGAATTGATTGAAATACAAAGCAACTCTCTTCTAAAAGCGGCATACAATGATTGCCTTCCAAACGGATTGATTGAATTTTACAAAAAGTATATTAGCCCCAACCAATATCCAAACCTTACCAAATTAGCTCTTCAACAAATTTCCTTATATGGCAGTACATACACTTGCGAACAGCTTTTTTCACGCATGAAACATAATAAATCAAAAACCAGATCATCCTAAACAGTAACACTTCTAAAATATCAGCGGACATAGATACACTGTGCAAGCAAAAATGATGTCAATCATCTCATTAGGATAATTAGTAAAACTAAGGCTTTATTTTTTAATACATGGAAAATGAAAATTATCATTGTACTTTAGAGATTAGTAGAGTGATTACTTAAAGTTAAACCTTCACTATTGGGCATTTCTTTTGGCCCGCTACGGTTACAAAAATACTAAACCTGGCCTGAAGTGGTAGCTTCATCCACTTACTTCAAGATCTACGTCTAGGAGCCTAAACAAATAGATCAGGACGGCGCGTATATTTTGGTAGTTAAGGAAATGATAAATAAATATATATTAAAATATATATCTGTGAATATATGTTACATATACAAAAAGCCATTTAACATTAAACTGTACTTCTATAAAATAAACCTTGAAGAAGATATTCCTATTTAATTTAAAGCAATTTATATAACAAGAAGAAATAGTAAAACCCCCACATTACGTTTGAATTTTAATTTTGTACATTTGTATACTAAATTATTATATTAATATAAGTTATACAATTATTACCAAATACGGTCCACATAAACTGTTTGTCTTTGTTTATATATTTTGATATCTAAACACCTTTTATGCATAAGACTATGTAACGTCTAAACTTCGCATTACTAATCCAAATTTGTAAACGATAAAGGATCCTTTAAATAGCCAGATCGGACCTCATCGTCTGTGTAAGAATTACGCTTGTAGCTGTAACTGATAGTATTTAATAAAATGTTTCCAACAAATAAATGTGTTAAGAATCTACTCCACGAATTACATACTTAACTGGCGCAGTCAGTAGGATAGTGCACGGTATTAGAAGACACCATTGAGAAGTAAGAAATTGTCCAGTGGAACCAATTCCAAATACCGGTGATTTTGAAGTCTTAGGCGCTATCAACAACACTTTGGAGAGACCGAAGATATCCAGCTATTTTCCCTGCTGAGGTCACCAAATTAATTGGTAAGTCTGTGAGTCTTCCCATGTTCTTATTCCTATAATTAATACCTGTTCAAGTTCTGTACAACTTTTCTTTACTCCTAGAAAATTTGACTGAATATCAATTTCTAGTTAGACTTGATAAAATTTTGATTTTTAATGCAAGATTTGCTCGAAAGTATAAGAGAGATAGAAACAATGGCAAATCCAAATTATCAAATGTTAAAAATGTATATTGATGCTATCCCAAATTTCGATAGGACTCCATCATTACTAAATGATTTTATAGAGGCATGCGATGGCCTAATAACTAGTTATTCTAAGAATAATAATGAGGAACAAAATAGATTTCTCTTGCGAACCATAAAGAATAAGCTCCATGGTCAAGCATAAATAAATATATCAACAAGATTAGAAGTAGAATCTTGGCTAGATGTTAAGCGAATTTTGATTCAAACATTCGGTGACCCTCGCGATATAAAAACGTTACAACAGGATTTAATTCATTTAAATTATAATCCAATACTTGAAACAATCAGATGAGAATGTGGAAGTAAAAAGAGCCTTAAGCAAGGTATTCCAAAAAATTTGTTTAGATACATATGTTAGAAATCTACCATTTAATTTCCAACAAATTGTTAGAACTAAAGAAATAGGAAACTTAGAGGACGCAGTAATATTCGTTTCTAAGGAAGAACAATTTCAAAAATACAAAATATCTATTGAAACAAGACCTAATACCAGTTAAAATCATAATAACCAACATTTACAACCTCAGAGAAATAATTATTCACCACAAAATAATTGCCAATCTCAAAAGTTTCAATTCCCCTATAGACAACCTTTTCAAAATCATAATCAACCTTTTCTAAATCATATACAACATTTTCAAAATCATAGACAACCTTTTCAAACCCATAGACAACCATTTCAAAATCACCAAAGACAATATTGGCCAAACCAACCAATTCTCATTCAACCTCAACCTATAAGACAAAACTTCCCAACTAACAAACAAATCTTTGGACAACAAAAGTCGACAATATCCAAAAATATTCCTCAAAATAAAAATTTTAGTCCTACACCAATGTCCGGCGTTACAACTATTAATTCAAACCAATTTAGAAATGGCGCAGAATTTAATAAAAATGAGGCAGATATAACTCCACCGGGATCGTCTTACAATAACGGAGGTACGTGATCAAGTTTCAGTACTTGCGGACGAAGGACATTTGACAGAAGAACAATTAAATGAATTATATATTCCCCCTCTTAATTATACCGAATATGAAGGTAACGAAAGCGAATTTTTAAACCAAGAATACGATGATGACAATGAAGATTGGGACGCAGAATTAGATCAAAATTTTCAAAACGGTCATTTAAATCACAATCCCACTTAATACCCCAAGTAGAATTAAACACAAACCTTATTCATAGTTCACTTCCATATATCCAATTAATAAACCCTCCATTAAAATTACTTTTAGACACAGGCAGCTCGAAAACTATCTTAAAACCCAACATAATAAAAAAATACTTTCCCAACAACATCAAAGTAAATCCCATACAAATCAAAACAGGATCAAGACAAGTCACAGTTAAACACCAAGCTTGTATCCCTTCTTTCCCCGTATTCAAGCCTTGACATTATTTTTTTTGACTTTCAAGAGTTCTTTGATGGCGCTTTAGGCATTGAAGACATAAAAAAATTACAGATCGAAATTTAAAAAGTGTTATTTACAATAATTATTTTTCACTACCCATTCACTATCGACATCCAATAGCCCACTCAAAAAAACAAATGATAAATTTAACATCTAACCAAATTACAATGATAACTCTACTAATTGACCTGTGACAATACAGAATTATTAATTAATGAATTAAAAACGGATAAATATTATTTACCTACCACAATAACTAAAGTAAACAACGGAAAGATATGCTTCGAAATTCATAATTATGACACACAACATAATTGTGATAATTGTACATTTTGTCTTCATGATGAATTGTTAAAGAATTGTAAATCTTTCACAGTTCCATTTTTTATAGGTATGACAGTGTCTCTAATCTTCTTTCCGCTGCTTTTATATATTATATTTGTAAATGAAAAAAGAATCATAAAGTCGATTATTTATCTATGGACACTATGTATTAATAAGAAAAAGCAAAGGAAAGAAAAAAGGATAGAGAAATTGGCAGATATGGTAGAATTGCAAGTACGGAGAAAACAAATATCAGATCAAATAGAGCCAACGGAAGGAATTGTTGAAAACAGCATTGTAACATCTAAACACCATGAACTTGACCCCACTCAATTACAATTCACACCATTATCGAATTACGAAACATACGATTATAGACTTGCTGACGAAACCTCTAGTAATAACATTAATCTAAAAACCTTATTAAGAACGGATCATTTAAACAAGGAGGAAAAACAAAAATTAGTACAATTGTGCAATAAATATTCAGAAGTATTTAAGAAACCTAATAAAGATTTAAGTTTTAGCAACACAGTAAAACATGAAATCGTAACAAAAGATAATTCTGCAATATATACAAAAAGTTATCGTTATACTTATGTTCATAAGGAGGAAGTAAACAAACAAATATATGAAATGCTAAAGAACAAAATAATAAGACCTTCACAAAGCATTTGGTCTTCACCCATTTGGATAGTCCCCAAAAAATTAGACTATAGGAAACTCAATGAAAAAACCATTGATGACAAATATCCTCTACCTAACATCACTGAAATTTTAGATAGGTTAGGTCGTTGTTCTTATTTTTCCACGATAGATTTAACGTCAGGCTTTCACCAAATTGAAATGCATCCAACTTCTGTAGAAAAAACAGCATTTTCAATAGACAATGGCCATTACGAGTTCATCCGTATGCCATTTGGGTTAAAAAATTCTCCTGCTACATTTCAGAGATGTATGGACAATGTCTTGAAAGATCTACAGAACAAAATTTGCATGGTATACATGGATGATGTAATAGTATTTTCAAACGGATTACAAGAACACTTACAAAACCTCGTACTAGTATTCATTTAAAAATTTAATTGGATACGTCAGAGTTCTTACAAAAAGAAGTTGCATTTTTAAGTCACCTTGTAACACCAAAAGGTATAAAACCTAATCCGGACAAAATCAAAGCAATCGAAAACTTCCCTATTCCTAAAACAATCAAAGAAATAAAATCATTCTTAGGATTATTAGGCTATTACCGAAAGTTTATCGAAAACTTTGCCAAAATTACTAAACCTGTGACAAAATGTCTTAAGAAAACTGAGAAAATTGAATTCACTAAAGAATATTGCAATTGTTTCCAACTTTGCAAATCATTATTAACAAACGACCCCATATTAACCTTTCCAGACTTTGCAAAACCATTTAGTCACTACCGACGCTTAAAATTTTGCAATTGGCGCAGTTCTTTCCCAAAACAATAAACCAATAAGTTACGCTTCACGTAGATAGGTACCTTAAACCCCGCGGAAGTCAATTACTCAACAATTGAAAAAGAATTATTATCAGTCGTTTGGGCTTGTAAGACTTTTAGACCATATATACAGGGTGATTCATTAATAATGGGACAGAGCTTAAGGGCATGTTGCTGACCTCAAAATAGAGCGATTAAGCCAAATATGCCTTATCCGAATGTTGTTCCTTTTCGATCTACAGGGTGTTAGAGTTGAAAAAATATTTTCGATTTTTTAAAATATCTTGATCATCTTTGAACGGATTGTCTTGAANACAAATATCCTCTACCTAACATCACTGAAATTTTAGATAGGTTAGGTCGCTGTTTTTATTTTTCCACGATAGATTTAACGTCAGGCTTTCACCAAATTGAAATGCATCCAACTTCTGTAGAAAAAACAGCATTTTCAATAGACAATGGCCATTACGAATTCATCCGTATGCCATTTGGGTTAACAAATTCTTCTGCTACATTTCAGAGATGTATGGACAATGTCTTGAAAGATTTACAGAACAAAATTTGCATGGTATACATGGATGATGTAATAGTCTTTTCAAACGGATTACAAGAACACTTACAAAACCTCGAACTAGTATTCAAAACCTTTGCAAAACATAATTTCAAAATTCAATTGGATAAATCAGAATTCTTACAAAAAGAAGTTGCATTTTTATTGGGACACATGGTAACACCAAAAGGTATAAAACCTAATCCGGACAAAATCAAAGCAATCGAAAACTTCCCTATTCCTAAAACAACCAAAGAAATAAAATCATTCTTAGGACTATTAGGTTATTACCGAACGTTTATCGAAAATTTTGCCAAAATTACTAAACCTTTGACAAAATGTCTTAAGAAAACTGAGAAAATTGAATTCATTAAAGAATATTGCGATTGTTTCCAACTTTGCAAATCATTATTAACAAACGACCCCATATTAACCTTTCCAGATTTTTCAAAACCATTTGAAGTCACTACAGACGCTTCAAATTTTGCAATTGGCGCAGAACTTCCCCAAAACAATAAACCAAAAAGTTACGCTTTACGTACCTTAAACCCCGCGGAAATCAATTACTGAACAATTGAAAAAGAATTATCATCAGTCGTTTGGGCTTGTAAGACTTTTATACCATATATATATATAGAACAAAATTTACCATCTATACAGATCATAAACCACTACGATGGTTATTCTTTTTGAAGGAACCAAACTCAAAACTAGTCAGATGGAGACTTAAACTCGAAGAGTACGACTATACGATAAAATACAAAACGGGCACACAAAATAAAGTAGCGGATGCTCTAAGTAGAATAAAAATGGAATGTAATATAAACGAAAATGATAACTTCAGTACCCAGGTACAATGTGATGACGATATTGATACTTTATTTGAAAATATATTAAATGAATCCAATGATACACTAACTGAAATAACAAATGAAGAATTAGATATGTTAATACCACCAAACAATCCTTCAGATAATCAAACCGTTCATACCAGCCAAGAAGAACCAATGTTTTCAATCCCTTAGACAGAAAATCCTCTAAATCAATATAAAACACAATTAGTAATAACCGAATCCAATACTACGCCAAGCGAAATTTGTGATTCCAAATTCATATTTAATAAATTCCGTCATCATGTAACTCTCAGAGCAAATTTAAGTGATGAAGAAACATTTCGATTTTTGAAACCGATAATTAGCCTTGATCACTTGTTTTAAATTTTCAACACCAGCAATAGAAAGAAAGATTACAAGAGTCTTACGAACTTCTTTAAAACACCATCGTAATACAAAATTGTTGATATCTAATAAAATTCTAGATGATATAATTAATGAACCAGAACAACAGCAAATAATAAAGTACCACCATCAAGGAAAAACATGCCATAGAGGAATAAAAGAAACGGTTAAATCTATTAATAAAAGTTATTATTGGCCTAACATCCAATCAGATGTTACTAATTATATAAACACTTGCCAAACATGTCTTTTATCTAAATATGACAGAAACCCTCAAAAGATAAAATTACAAATTTCAATTACTCCTTCTGCCCCTTTTGAATAAATTCACATAGATACATTTATTATCAACAAACATCATTTCCTGACAATTTTCGATCCATTCTCAAAATTTGGACAAGCATATTACCTACAATCAAAAAACAGTTTAAACATCATGGAATTATTATTACAATTCATATCACACATGGGTATACCTCATAGGACAATGGAACAGAATTTAACAACCAAATTAGAAAAGACTTGCCTTTTACATAAGATTGACTTGCACTTTACAACTCCATACCATTCAAATTCAAACTCTCCAGTCGAACGATTTCATTCTAGTATCATAGATTCCATACGTTACCTTAAACAAGAACACCGGAAACCAATTAAATATTTAATGACCCTAGCAGTTCTATTATATAACAACTCAATCCATTCAATCATAAAAATGACTCAATTCGAGGTCATACACGGATCAAAGATTAATCCTTTTGATTTATCACCTCACTTAATAGTAAATCAATACACTAATCAACATAAAGAAAACTTACAAACTTTACATGAACAAATTAAAAATAGGATTGAAACTAATAAAAATAAAACTATCGAGAAACGCAATCAACAATTTGCAGACCCAGAAACAGTTCACACTGACCAAACTATTTTCATTCGTACGGAACCTTGTAGACCAAAAGACTATCCTGGATTTAAAGAAACTACTTTATTAGAAGATAAAGACAATAAAATACTAACAGAAGCCGGGATTATTCGTAAAAATAAAGTCAGAAAAATCCGAAAAATTATAGAAAAACCTTGGTACAGGACAATGAACTCCAACCTATTGATCCTCCACCTGATGACATTAACAATCATCCTAGCCGAAGATATAACCTTCGATCCGGTAGATAGTATTGCTCTATTAAAAAAACTCGGAAAAACAACACATATTGTTGATCGCTATCATACATTCATTCATAAATTAGACTTACACCCATTATACGAAGCTTTTGACAAAATACGATTACTAATAGACCAGAATAATTTACGAAACAGTTCATAAGGTATTTCAGAATCCCTAATTCATCAAGAAGAAAACATAATAACCTGGTAAGACTTTACCAGGAATTTAGAAAGTTCAGGCCAATCAAAAGAAATAAAAGAGGATTCTTTAATATTATCGGAGACATTAATAAACAATTATTTGGCGTTGCAACAGAAAAGGACATCGAACAATTTGATTCAAAATTTGAAACTTTATTAAGTAATGAAAAAAAGATAGCAACTGAAGTCAATTCACGCACCTCATTATTAACTTCATTTATGAACAAAACAACATCATTAATAAATCAAATCAATTCTAACAATAAGAAATTAGAAGACAATCTAAAATATTTTTCGAACTATGTAAACATTAATTATCAGAGACAAATAACTATCAATCAATTAGAAATAATATTATATTACGTACAACAAATCGAATTAACGATAACCTTTCTTCAAAGAAATCAGATTAGCTTCTTTTTGCTAAGTCTAAGAGAAATAGATGACATGATCACATACTTAAGGACTCTATATCCTCAAAGTGAGATTCCCCATTTCAGGAATGTACAATCTTATTACAGTTACTTTCAAACAAATTTATACTTTAACGATTTTTGTTACTATATCTCAATACAGGTCCCTATATTATCTAAGCAAACAGAACTTGAATTGTATTATGTCACACCTATGCCTCTCCTTAATGTTACCCTTCTTGAATACCCTAAATACCTTATCATTGACTCACATGACAAATATCAATGGTTAAATGATCAACCAAACAGCATCGAGGAAATCAACTACTCTTCAGATGTGAAATTTGAAACCAGTCCAGATTGCCTAGTCGACATATTTCGACGAAGGAAATATCCTAGAAACTGCAAAATCACGCAAGTTCATTATACAACACCTTATGTACTTCAGTTAAAGTCATCAGACTACGTCATAATTGTATCAAAAGCTATAACGATACAGTACAGTTGCAGACAAGGAACGATCGACACAAAAACCATAGTAGCCAGCACTAAAATCATCATGATACAAGGATGTCACTTCTCAATAAATGATAAAATCTACGAATATGAAGACCCTATCATTACTAGTACGACATTCTTTATACCAACCATAAACATAACTTCTTTTCCAATGGCCCCGTTAAGAAATGTCCCATTGAATGATCTCTACCAAAAAGAAAACCTCTTCCAAAACGTTTACGTAGAAGATTTTAAAGAAATACCCTGGCATATTAATTATTCTTGGATAATAATGATAGGTAGTTATTTGCCTTATTCTCATAGGCCTACTTTATGTATACATTTGGAAACCAAAGACGAAACCCGGTCTAGCANTTTCTTCGTCGGCAACAAAATGCTGACCCTACATTTTATAATAAAATATTATTTACGGACGAAGCTACATTTACCCGGCGCGGTGTATTTAATTGGAGAAATAGCCATTCCTGGGAACTGGAAAATCCTCACTTGCCACACGAGAACAACATTTTCAGCATGAATTCTCAATAAATATTTGGTGTGGAACACTTTCCGTTAACATTTTGGGACCATTTATGTTACCCCGTCCACTTAATGGGGAAAAATTATTTAAATTTTTTAACAAATGACTTGCCACTCGTTCTTGAAAATATCCTCTTAAATTTACGGCAAACCTTTTGGTTTATGCATGATGGTGCTCCCGCACATTACTCCCGACCAGTAAGAGAATATCTTGATATAAGTTTTCGAAACCGTTGAATTGGTCGCGGCGGCGAAGTGCCTTGGTCTACGCGTAGCCCTGATTTAAATCCCCTAGATTTTTATTTCTGGGGTAACGTTAAATCTTTAGTTTATAAAGATGTTATACATATTCGAGAATAGCTGTGGGCAAAAATACAAGAATCTGTTAACATTATCAGAGACCAACAAAGGAGTCTATTCAGTGTCCGACAAAATTTTAACAAGAGAATAAAAAAATGTATTAAAAACAATGGTCGCCACTTTGAGAATCTTTTGTAATTAGACTTAAGCATAATAAAATTTTCAGTTGTTACTCTGTTTGTCGTCTTAATTCGTAATTAAGTCATCTTATTTAAAGGCGTAAAAGGCGTACGTTCAAACAAATAACTTTGTAAAGAAATAGTAAATCGTTCTTATTTCGAAAACGGTTAAGTTTATCGATTTTTAACAGGAATATCTTTTTTATTTAGAATTGAACGTAGTTTAATAATTTCTTATTGAAAATTCATATTTTTGAAGGACAAAAAAGTTTGACATATGTTTACTCCAACGGAACACTACAACTAGCGCATCCTAGATGCGATTGCAATAGTTACCATTTCCGTAATTACCACCTCAGAAAACATATGTGTACAATCTTTCAAAACAATCCGTACAAAGATGCTCAAGATATTTAAAAAAATCGAAAATATTTTTTCAACTTTAACACCCTGTAGATCGAAAAGGAGCAACATTCGGATAAGGCATATTTGGCTTAATCGCTCTATTTTGAGGTCAGCAACATGCCCTTAAGCTCTGTCTCATTATTAATATATACGGAACAAAATTTACCATCTATACAGATCATAAACCAGTACAATGGTTATTCTCTTTGAAGGAACCAAACTCAAAACTAGTCAGATGGAGACTTAAACTCGAAGAGTACGACTATACGATAAAATACAAAAAGGGCACACAAAATAAAGTAGCGGATGCTCTAAGTAGAATAAAAATGGAATGTAATATAAACGAAAATGATAACTTCAGTACCCAGGTACAATGTGATGACGATATTGATACCTTATTTGAACATATATTAAATGAACCCAATGATACACTAACTGAAATAACAAATGAAGAATTAGATATGTTAATACCACCAAACAATCCTTCAGATAATCAAATCGTTCATACCAGCTAAGAAGAACCAATGTTTTCAATCCCTTAGACAGAAAATCCTCTAAATCAATATAAAACACAATTAGTAATAACCGAATCCAATACTACGCCAAGCGAAATTTGTGATTCCAAATTCATATTTAATAAATTCCGTCATCATGTAACTCTCAGAGCTAATTTAAGTGATGAAGAAACATTTCGATTTTTGAAATCGATAATTAGCCTTGATACTTGTTTTAAATTTTCAACACCAGCAATAGAAAGAAAGATTACGAGAGTCCTACGAACTTCTTTAAAACACCATCGTAATACAAAATTGTTGATATCTAATAAAATTCTAGATGATATAATTAATGAACCAGAAAAACAGCAAATAATAAAGTACCACCATCAAGGAAAAACATGCCATAGAGGAATAAAAGAAACGGTTAAATCTATTAATAAAAGTTATTATTGGCCTAACATCCAATCAGATGTTACTAATTATATAAACACTTGCCAAACATGTCTTTTATCTAAATATGACAGAAACCCTCAAAAGATAAAATTACAAATTTCAATTACTCCTTCTGCCCCTTTTGAATAAATTCACATAGATACATTTATTATCAACAAACATCATTTCCTGACAATTTTCGATCCATTCTCAAAATTTGGACAAGCATATTACCTACAATCAAAAAACAGTTTAAACATCATGGAATTATTATTACAATTCATATCACACATGGGTATACCTCATAGGACAATGGAACAGAATTTAACAACCAAATTAGAAAAGACTTGCCTTTTACATAAGATTGACTTGCACTTTACAACTCCATACCATTCAAATTCAAACTCTCCAGTCGAACGATTTCATTCTAGTATCATAGATTCCATACGTTACCTTAAACAAGAACACCGGAAACCAATTAAATATTTAATGACCCTAGCAGTTCTATTATATAACAACTCAATCCATTCAATCATAAAAATGACTCAATTCGAGGTCATACACGGATCAAAGATTAATCCTTTTGATTTATCACCTCACTTAATAGTAAATCAATACACTAATCAACATAAAGAAAACTTACAAACTTTACATGAACAAATTAAAAATAGGATTGAAACTAATAAAAATAAAACTATCGAGAAACGCAATCAACAATTTGCAGACCCAGAAACAGTTCACACTGACCAAACTATTTTCATTCGTACGGAACCTTGTAGACCAAAAGACTATCCTGGATTTAAAGAAACTACTTTATTAGAAGATAAAGACAATAAAATACTAACAGAAGCCGGGATTATTCGTAAAAATAAAGTCAGAAAAATCCGAAAAATTATAGAAAAACCTTGGTACAGGACAATGAACTCCAACCTATTGATCCTCCACCTGATGACATTAACAATCATCCTAGCCGAAGATATAACCTTCGATCCGGTAGATAGTATTGCTCTATTAAAAAAACTCGGAAAAACAACACATATTGTTGATCGCTATCATACATTCATTCATAAATTAGACTTACACCCATTATACGAAGCTTTTGACAAAATACGATTACTAATAGACCAGAATAATTTACGAAACAGTTCATAAGGTATTTCAGAATCCCTAATTCATCAAGAAGAAAACATAATAACCTGGTAAGACTTTACCAGGAATTTAGAAAGTTCAGGCCAATCAAAAGAAATAAAAGAGGATTCTTTAATATTATCGGAGACATTAATAAACAATTATTTGGCGTTGCAACAGAAAAGGACATCGAACAATTTGATTCAAAATTTGAAACTTTATTAAGTAATGAAAAAAGGATAGCAACTGAAGTCAATTCACGCACCTCATTATTAACTTCATTTATGAACAAAACAACATCATTAATAAGTCAAATTAATTCTAACAATAAGAAATTAGAAGACAATCTAAAATATTTTTCGAACTTTGTAAACATTAATTATCAGAGACAGATAACTATCAATCAATTAGAAATAATATTATATTACGTACAACAAATCGAATTAACAATAACCTTTCTTCAAATAAATCAGATTAGCTTCTTTTTGCTAAGTCTAAGAGAAATAGATGACATGATCACATACTTAAGGACTCTATATCCTCAAAGTGAGATTCCCCGTTTCAGGAATGTACAATCTTATTACAGTTACTTTGAAACAAATTTATACTTTAACGATTTTTTTACTATATCTCAATACAGGTCTCTGTATTATCTAAACAAACAGAACTTGAACTGTATTCCTATTCCTCTCCTTAATGTTACCCTTCTTGAATACCCCAAATACCTTATCATTGACTCACATGACAATTATCAATGGTTAAATGATCAACCAAATAGCATCGAGGAAATCAACTACTCTTCAGATGTGAAATTTGAAACCAGTCCAGATTGCCTAGTCGACATATTTCGACGAAGGAAATATCCTAGAAACTGTAAAATCACGCAAGTTCATTATACAACACCTTATGTACTTCAGTTAAAGTCATCAGACTACGTCATAATTGTATCAAAAGCTATAACGATACAGTACAGTTGCAGACAAGGAACGATCGACACAAAAACCATAGTAGCCAGCACTAAAATCATCATGATACAAGGATGTCACTTCTCAATAAATGATAAAATCTACGAATATGAAGACCCTATCATTACTAGTACGACATTCTTTATACCAACCATAAACATAACTTCTTTTCCAATGGCCCCGTTAAGAAATGTCCCATTGAATGATCTCTACCAAAAAGAAAACCTCTTCAAAAACGTTTACGTAGAAGATTTTAAAGAAATACCCTGGCATATTAATTATTCTTGGATAATAATGATAGGTAGTTATTTGCCTTATTCTCATAGGCCTACTTTATGTATACATTTGGAAACCAAAGACGAAACCCGGTCTAGCAGTACTCTTCTACAAATCCCAGGAACGAGCCATAATCAAAACTGATGAGTCAGTTGAAGCCCTTGCACAGCCCCAACTTCCTTTTTAAGATGGGAGGAGTTATACAATAGTAGGGTATATATACCGGTAGTGAGTCTCCCCCCACCACTTTCTACCTTAATGAGTCATAATTAATTGTAATTAGCATTCATTAGTGGGCGTGATCTAATTAATCTTAATTAATTAACTTTAATTAGCATTCATTAGTGGGTGTAATGTGAATAATCTTATTTAATTAANTGATAATTAATGAACCAGAAAAACAGCAAATAATAAAGTACCACCATCAAGGAAAAACATGCCATAGAGGAATAAAAGAAACGGTTAAATCTATTAATAAAAGTTATTATTGGCCTAACATCCAATCATATGTTACTAACTATATAAACACTTGCCAAACATGTCTTTTATCTAAATATGAGAGAAACCCTCAAAAGATAAAATTACAAATTTCAAATACTCCTTCTGCCCCTTTTGAATAAATTCACATAGATACATTTGTTATCGACAAACATCATTTCCTGACAATTTTCGATCCATTCTCAAAATTTGGACAAGCATATTACCTAGAATCAAAAAACAGTTTAAACATCATGGAATCATTATTACAATTCATATCACACATGGGTATACCTCATAGGATCACAGCTGACAATGGAACAGAATTTAACAACCAAATTGTAAAAAACTTTTGCCTTTTACATAAGATTGACTTGCACTTTACACCTCCATACCATTCAAATTCAAACTCTCCAGTAGAACGATTTCATTCTAGTATCATAGATTTCATACGTTGCCTTAAACACGAACAACACCAGAAACCAATTAAATATCTTATGACCCTAGCAATTCTATTATATAACAACTCAATCCATTCAATCATAAAAATTACTCCATTTGAGGTCATACACGGATCAAAGATTAATCCTGTTGATTTATGACCTAAAACATAAAGAAAACTTACAAACTTTACATGAACAAATTAAAAATCGGATTGAAACTAATAAAAATAAAACTATCGAGAAACGCAATCGACAACTTGCAGACCCAGAAACAGTTCACACTGACCAAACTATTTTCATTCGTACGGAACCGCGTAGACCAAAAGACTATCCTAGATTTAAGGAAACTACTTTATTAGAAGATAAAGACAATAAAATACTAACAGAAGCCGGGATTATTCGTAAAAATAAAGTCAGAAAAATCCGAAAAATTATAGAAAAACCTTGGTACAGGACAATGAACTCCAACCTATTGATCCTCCACCTGATGACATTAACAATCATCCTAGCCGAAGATATAACCTTCGATCCGGTAGATAGTATTGCTCTATTAAAAAAACTCGGAAAAACAACACATATTGTTGATCGCTATCATACATTCATTCATAAATTAGACTTACACCCATTATACGAAGCTTTTGACAAAATACGATTACTAATAGACCAGAATAATTTACGAAACAGTTCATAAGGTATTTCAGAATCCCTAATTCATCAAGAAGAAAACATAATAACCTGGTAAGACTTTACCAGGAATTTAGAAAGTTCAGGCCAATCAAAAGAAATAAAAGAGGATTCTTTAATATTATCGGAGACATTAATAAACAATTATTTGGCGTTGCAACAGAAAAGGACATCGAACAATTTGATTCAAAATTTGAAACTTTATTAAGTAATGAAAAAAGGATAGCAACTGAAGTCAATTCACGCACCTCATTATTAACTTCATTTATGAACAAAACAACATCATTAATAAGTCAAATTAATTCTAACAATAAGAAATTAGAAGACAATCTAAAATATTTTTCGAACTATGTAAACATTAATTATCAGAGACAAATAACTATCAATCAATTAGAAATAATATTATATTACGTACAACAAATCGAATTAACGATAACCTTTCTTCAAAGAAATCAGATTAGCTTCTTTTTGCTAAGTCTAAGAGAAATAGATGACATGATCACATACTTAAGGACTCTATATCCTCAAAGTGAGATTCCCCATTTCAGGAATGTACAATCTTATTACAGTTACTTTCAAACAAATTTATACTTTAACGATTTTTGTTACTATATCTCAATACAGGTCCCTATATTATCTAAGCAAACAGAACTTGAATTGTATTATGTCACACCTATGCCTCTCCTTAATGTTACCCTTCTTGAATACCCTAAATACCTTATCATTGACTCACATGACAAATATCAATGGTTAAATGATCAACCAAAAGCATCGAGGAAATCAACTACTCTTCAGATGTGAAATTTGAAACCAGTCCAGATTGCCTAGTCGACATATTTCGACGAAGGAAATATCCTAGAAACTGCAAAATCACGCAAGTTCATTATACAACACCTTATGTACTTCAGTTAAAGTCATCAGACTACGTCATAATTGTATCAAAAGCTATAACGATACAGTACAGTTGCAGACAAGGAACGATCGACACAAAAACCATAGTAGCCAGCACTAAAATCATCATGATACAAGGATGTCACTTCTCAATAAATGATAAAATCTACGAATATGAAGACCCTATCATTACTAGTACGACATTCTTTATACCAACCATAAACATAACTTCTTTTCCAATGGCCCCGTTAAGAAATGTCCCATTGAATGATCTCTACCAAAAAGAAAACCTCTTCAAAAACGTTTACGTAGAAGATTTTAAAGAAATACCCTGGCATATTAATTATTCTTGGATAATAATGATAGGTAGTTATTTGCCTTATTCTCATAGGCCTACTCTATATATTTGGAAACCCAAGACGAAACCCGGTCTAGCAGTACTATTCCACAAATCCCAGGAACGAGCCACAATCAAAACTGATAAGTCAGTTGAAGCCCTTGCGAAGCCACAACTTCCTTTTTAAGATGGGAGGAGAGTTATACAATTATTACCAAATACGGTCCACATAAACTGTTTATCTTTGTTTATATATTTTGATATCTAAACACCTTTTATGCATAAGACTATGTCATGTCTAACCTTCGCATTACTGTGGCCAAAAACTGGTGCCTTTACCCTAACAATTTTTTAAATCCAAATATTTTCTTGTCACATTTAAAATTTAATCATGGTTTATCCGATAATTTTAAATGTTTTGATGGAAATTGCTTTCGAGTTTTTAACATGTGTGATGCATGTGACATATATAATTCCAGTATATTAGTGACTTTTGAATATGTATATTTGGACGACGGGGCACCAAGAAACTTGTCCACTAATTCTAGCACACATGGCACTATACAGGAAGACCAGACCTCGGATGGAAACAAACATAATACTACGAACTTTTTAAATCTGTTTCACAATTTATTATATTCTGATGTAGATAAATTTATTTCAACGTTAATATAATTTGCTCACATTAAATCGTTCAGCAATACAAGAAATTATTACTGCAGTTTCAAATTTATTGTCATCTGGGATAATAACTGAAATTAAAAATTCTTTACTTACTTTACATGAAAACAAAAGAGTAATGAAATGTTAAATATTATGGAATGTTTTAAAGGAACATTCCATAATATTTAACATACAGAATACAAACGAATTCAGTATTTTGAAAAATGCAAATATTTGATTAAACCAATTCCATTTTAGGATTGGTACTGTTGAAGATCTAATGAGAAAAGGTGATAATACGTCTCTTATCTTAAAACAAAGATTAGGTTATTTTATATCCGTGAAATTGCAATTGAAATCATTTTTAGAAATTCCTGATGTATGTAAGAAAATGTTTAATTATAAAGAAAAAATTTTGCATCACTGTGATAGTGAATATATAACCAATATAATGCAGGCTGACTGACATATGAAAACCATATTCTGATTCTAACAAAAAAATGTATTTCCAATAATAGGTACTGTATTTTGATGATTTTGAAACTAATAACGCTCTAGGAAGTCATGCAGGAGTCTGCAAACAAGGAGGTGTTTATTTTTCAATTCTTTGTATTCCCTCCGAATATTTTAGTAGACTTGGAAACATATTTCTAGCAATGTTATTCCATAGTAGTGAAGTGCAAAGTTTTGAAACAAAGCAGTAGTTCTTGTTAACGAATTGATTTCTCTAGAAAACACAGGTATAAATGCTACCAGTAGATGGTAATCAGGAGTTGGTTTATTTTTCCGCAACTGTATTTACTGGCGATAACCTAGGTTTACATTCTTTATATGGAATCATAGAATCCTTTTCTGCTAATCANTGAACAAATTAAAAATCGGATTGAAACTAATAAAAATAAAACTATCGAGAAACGCAATCGACAACTTGCAGACCCAGAAACAGTTCACACTGACCAAACTATTTTCATTCGTACGGAACCGCGTAGACCAAAAGACTATCCTAGATTTAAGGAAACTACGGTATGAGATGATAAAGACAATAAAATACTAACAGAAGCCGGGATTATTCATAAAAATAAAGTCAGAAAAATCCGAAAAATTATAGAAAAACCTTTGTTACAGAACAATGAACCCCAACCTATTGATCCTCCACCTGATGACATTAACAATCATCCTAGCCGAAGATATAACCTTCGATCCGGTAGATAGTATTGCTCCATTCCAAAAACTCGGAAAAACAACACATATTGTTGATCGCTATCATACATTCATTCATATATTAGACCAACACCCATTATACGAAGCTTTTGACAAAATACGATTACTAATAGACCAGAATAATTTACGAAACAGTTCACAAGGTATTTCAGAATCCCTAATTCATCAAGAAGAAAACCTAATAACCTGGTAATACTTTACCAGGAATTTAGAAAGTTCAGACCAATCAAAAGAAATAAAAGAGGACTCTTTAATATATCGGAGACATTAATAAACAATTATTTGGCGTTGCAACAGAAAAGGACATCGAACAATTTGATTCAAAATTTGAAACTTTATTAAGTAATGGAAAAAGGATAGCAACTGAAGTCAATTCACGCACCTCATTATTAACTTCATTTATGAACAAAACAACATCATTAATAAGTCAAATTAATTCTAACAATAAGAAATTAGAAGACAATCTAAAATATTTTTCGAACTATGTAAACATTAATTATCAGAGACAAATAACTATCAATCAATTAGAAATAATATTATATTACGTACAACAAATCGAATTAACGATAACCTTTCTTCAAAGAAATCAGATTAGCTTCTTTTTGCTAAGTCTAAGAGAAATAGATGACATGATCACATACTTAAGGACTCTATATCCTCAAAGTGAGATTCCCCATTTCAGGAATGTACAATCTTATTACAGTTACTTTCAAACAAATTTATACTTTAACGATTTTTGTTACTATATCTCAATACAGGTCCCTATATTATCTAAGCAAACAGAACTTGAATTGTATTATGTCACACCTATGCCTCTCCTTAATGTTACCCTTCTTGAATACCCTAAATACCTTATCATTGACTCACATGACAAATATCAATGGTTAAATGATCAACCAAACAGCATCGAGGAAATCTCTTCAGATGTGAAATTTGAAATCAGTCCAAATTGCCTAGTCGACATATTTCGACAAAGATAATATCCCAGAAACTGCAAAATCACACAAGTTCATTATACGACACCATATGTACTTCAGTTAAAATTATCAGACTACTCAAAACCTTTAACAATACAGTAAAGTTGCAGATAAGGAACAATCGATACAAAAACTATAGTAGCTAATACTAAAATTATCATGATNGATTCTGATTTTAGACGGTTGCAATTACCAGAATAGGAATAAAGTGTTGGCCAGTGCTTTAAGTGACCTTGCAAAAGCAAATATAATCCTCATTGAGCAACTCTTTTTAGAAAAAGGTCATACAATGATGGAGGCGGATAGTGTCCATGCCACTCTAGAACAATACTTTAAGCCACCAATAAATTCACCATCAGATTACATCGCTAGGATGAGGTTGGCTAGACCTAAACAGCCTTATAACATTAGTGTAGTTGATTTCAGTTTTTTCTTGAAGTACGAAAGTCTAAATATAAACTTACAATCATCGAGTCCAGGAAAGAAAACCGGTGATCCTACAGTTACTGACATTCGTCAACTGAGGTATTTACCCAGTGGAGAGATCTGTTTTTAACTAGGATACAGAGGTGACTGGAATCCGCTACCTCAAAGAAGAAAATCTGGTTCAAGTAAACCCAAAAAAATGTACAACTCAAGCCTTCCAATAGCGGAATCAAAGTTTCACCATCTTCAGCAGCTACAATTCGTCATTGAAAAAGACCACCATGCATTTTATGATGCTCTAAAGTTTAAACCGGATGTAAATAAATCAAAATAAAGCATAAAGAGTTCTACTTGTTTTTGTAACTTTGCTTATTAAATGCATTTTAAAATATTGTATTTGTATAAATACCCATGATTAACAATGTGTAACGGTCTCATTTGAGCCCATATTATTTAATCACCCTGTATATGCTTGGTTAGAATAATATTGATAACTAAATGTTTATTTTAACTTTGTCATGTACTGTGTTCAATAACAAAAAGAGTAGTTTTGAATACCTTTTCCTGAAGTTAATGCTATGCAATTCTTTTATTTATTCTTTGTAATAAGGATAGTCGTTCGTTAGTAATCAAGTGCGTGGAGATATTTCGTACCATTTAGCGTCGAGCAAGGAAAGATTCTACTCTCTTATGTAGTGCGGTTCGGTAAAAAGCTAAGAGTGTACGAAAACATTTTGGGTGTGTCGGGCAGGTGTGTGGGAGATCGAGAAAAGCAGTTTTGGTAGAAGCGCCGTTATGTAAAAAAAGGCAAACAAAAATTTGAAGGTCTTTTAAGCTTCTATAGTCAGTTTTTTGGACTCAAAAAGATAATGTGGGATGTAGTTGAACCCTGCAGCTAAAAATCATAAGGTAGGATCAAACCCTGCCGTTTTCTTGTCAGCATTTTGTCTGGTATCGTCAGACAACGAGTCGACAAACAACGCCGTTTTTATTAAGATCCCGTCGAATTTTATTATGATGTTTCGATGCACAATTTTATCGTTAGCGGTCTGGACATTTTAGAAAAATAATAACCCGCTGCATTTGCGTTTTAAAAGTCGCGAACTATTGTTGATTACGCGGAGAAGTAGGTAGGGAGCTGGACAAACTACAGTGGGCGCAAAATCTATGCTAAAACTGAATAAGGCGCCAGTGCTATTAGTTTTCCACATAGTAGTGAACGTTATCCAGTATTGTAATATTTTTACCTGCCCGTCTTATGATTATTTTACGTCTGTCTTGTTATTTTTTTGATGAACTAAAATTTGTACTTTTAGCTAAGTATCTGTTGCTCCGAGCTCGGATATTATTTAATATAGGTATACTGTTGATGTTATTTTCGTGACCCACATTTATATTTGTTACCAACACTGTTGATTTGTGACCAACTTTAATTTGTTTTCCTATTAGAGATTTAAAACACATTTTCTAGTTATTTAATTGTTAAACAACTTAAAAGAACTGGGTGGCGCCCACCCTTCATAAAGATATTTTTCTCTTGTCTGGATACAGGTTATCGTAGATGTAGATGCAGGCTAGTCGAGGTAAGTTTCGAATTTGGTAAGTGTACAGGGTGATTAGTAAAGATCCCAACAAACCCCTTCAACTTACACATTCAGAATTGGAAATATTTATTGGTACTGTTGTTTATATGTCAATGTTTGGTCTGCCGCTCTACATGCCGTATAGTCTATATACGGCATGTAGAGTCTTGAAAGTTGCTGATATGCTGTTAAGAAATAGATGGGAGTATATAAAAAAGCATTTTCATTTCAATGATAATACAAATTCACCTCAAAATAGAAATGACCTACTACACCGTACCATACTAGAACCGTAACCGTACCGGCACATGCCCACTGGACCGTTCCGTCACCTGCCAACACCATAGCGTGCTATGACCGCCCCGGAAACTATTTGAAGGCGAGAATATTTTGCAGGTGCCGACCTGCCCGATCTTTGTATGGCAGGTTACGGTGATTTGCGCATGCGGCAAATCGCGGGTGCCCCGGGTTATAGCCGCGTTTGTTCCGCGTTGTTGTTATTATAACCCGTTCTTTCTTTTCTGTGGTTCCTTTGCTCTGTTGTGTGTTGTTTTTAGTTAATAGACTTTATCAATATTATTATTGATTCAATAAGAAGACTGGTGAAAAGTAAAGTTGGTGCTCATATTATGGAGGACGAAAAACTAATTGAATGTGTTCGCAAATACGAATTCATCTACAACTTACAACGTCCAAAATATATGGATGCAGTGAAGAAAGAGATCGAATGGAAGGACATTTCGGAACAATTAAAATAACCAAGTAAATACTTTACGTTTCATTTATTTAACTATTTAAAATACTTTTTTTAAGTTTAAGAAAATACTTAATTAACCCAGTCCATTTTACCTTGAGTGGCTCGAAAGAATTCCGCGAATTAAGCGTACTTGCGTATTTCAAAAGCGGAAGGAACCGCATTACCACCTTGACGTCGTAGGTTGTTAAACTGTACAGGAGTTGTTGCTTCCGTAGTTGCACTTTCTCCACGTCTGTTCCGCCAAGCGCGTTAAAGTTCCGTCCAACTCCCCTCTCCATTGTTTTGAGGTGTGGGACGAAAGTGAGAATGTAGGCACACAAGTGCTGCATTCATAGATGAGTTTAGGCTAGAGTAGTGTAAGACGCCTTGTGAGGAATTATTATCAGTTATCAAGTCATTAAATAAGTGAAAATCAAGCCAAGGGCAAAAAGAGACAACATCAGAAGGTGCTTCGTGCACAATCAAACATTAGTCTTTCGAGTTTCGTCGAATGAACAACCTTCGCCAGCCAAGCATCATCCATAAGGCCGAGAACCGCTCGACGTCATCAAATCAAAACAGCAAGCCATTCACGAGGTCAATCAATTCCATTTATATTTATCCTTATTTAACGCACACATATCAGCTCTAACCTACTAGCTCATTCAGAACAGTTCCATTTGTTTACATATAACAGTGATCTGTAATCTTTAACAGATGTTATACGAAACAAAATACGTTTCAGGCACACGGTAAATCACAAACACGAATAGCTAATAAATCAGTGTCTATTCACTCATCATTAGGCGATATCAGTTTCAAGTACACAGCTAAGTTATGGCTGAATTGAAAAAACTATCAACTGGACGAGGTGCTTTAAAGGGCCAGCTGACTAGATTGAATACATTTTTAAACAATTTTGTCAAATCGTCAGGATCCATCACACATTTTTAAAACACTTCGCTCATTAAAAAATTTAGATGGCATCGATTAATGGGACACCATTTTAATTTTTCGTTTAACCTCTAAACTCGATACAATCGCAAGAAAGGAATGGGAAACCCATTCTTCTAGCATTTCTTTGCCTTCAATAGCCGACTTAATAAAATTTCTCACACAACGTAACAAAAAAGAATCAGAATATAGATCTACTTCACATGTTACCATCACAGATATAAACTTTCCATATGATCATTTTATTTCATTAAATGCAAAAAATTCTTTTGTTTACCCACGCATATAAGATTTTCTGAGGCTAAAAGGTTAAGTCTTTGCACAAATTGTCTTCGCCGTGGTCATTCAAATTCAGAATGCAAGGCAGGTACGTGTAAAATATGCCGAAAACGTCACAATTCGCTCCTTCATTCCACTTCTCGCAAGATACAAGCTGTCGATAATTCTAGTAATTCAGATTCTCGCATCAGTCATACTTCAAGCAACTCTCAAACATATAATCCAAACCACAACAAATAACGAATCTATTACTCATTGTAGTGTAAATGTCTATACAGCCAAATAAATTCCTTCGTAATATTATCTATGGCCATAATAAATGTATATGATTCGAATAAAGAATGAATTAAATGTTGGGAACTTCTTGATAATGGATCTCAATCAAATTTTGTAACACGAGAACTTGCCTCACGATTTGGGCTAAAGGTATAAAAAATAAATGTTCCTGTATTAGGCTTCTCGCAAAGTGGATGCGTGTTCGTACGAACTAAATAGTTCGCGCGTTTACACACGAATAATCCCAACACTGTGTTTTAGATATAACATCACACAGTACCGCCGACTCATTCATTCGTATATGCGCGTGTAGTTCCGACTTTCGTATCAACCCCGTTATGTAGAAGTGCCTAATTATACATCAGTCCTAGAACCATACAAGATAGACTTTCTTGATAGACTTTATTTCCAAAGACTGCATGTGTCCATAAATCGTGCGTAGGAAAGCAAAAAGCCATCTCTAAAAAAAAAAAAAATCTCTAATGATCAATAATCAAATGTAATACTTTTTTATAATTTGTAATCGGTTATACAGGGTGTTAAAAAAAGAGTGTAAAATATTTAAGGAGGTAATAGTATGAACCAAAATAAGCAGAAAAATCTCAATAAACATGGGTCCGCAAAGTAACGGTTGCGGAGATATGGAATGTTTTATGTTTTTTAGCTTTTTTTTTTTATTTTGCAAAAACGTTGTGTATTTTCTTATAATATATAGTTGGTTGATGTTTAGTGAAATAAACAGTACGTATTTGACAGTTGTTCTCAGTGCATTACTCTAACGCAGAATTAACAGACATGCATTTCATGTATGGTCGTGCTAATGGGAACGCCACCGAAGCGCGACGTCTTTATGTTGACGCTTATCCAAATCGCCAGATTCCTTCACAACGCATGTTTGGAAGAATTCACCAAAGATTGCGTGATACCGGTTCCTTGAGCAAACAGTGCCATTTATCCGGAAGACCAAGGTCGGTATCCACTCCTAGAGCAGAAGAAGAAATTCTAGCACTGGTAGAGCAGAATCCAGGTACGAGTGTGCGGAGAATATCAGCCGAGGTAGGAATTAGTGGTCCTCTTGTTTGGAGAATCCTTCACGAGCAACTGCTTTATCCATACCATGTGCAACGAGTACAGGCCTTAAATCCAATAAATGATCATCAAGCACGTTTGGTTTTTTGCCGCTGGTTTCTACGTCATGATGCTGAAGACCCTCGTTTTCTTGCAAACATTCTTTTTACTGATGAGGCCGGGTTCACAAGAAATGGAGTGTTTAATTTTCACAATACGCATATTTGGGCCGACGAAAATCCTCATGCTCTAATAGAATCTGGACATCAGGCACGTTTTTCATTAAACATTTGGATGGGTATTGTAGGTGACAGGTTTCTAGGTCCTGTTGTTTTACCAAACCGATTAACAGGCGCTGCTTACCTCAACTTTCTGCAGAACACACTGTATGAGTTTTTGGAAGACATTCCTTTGAATCAGAGGCAACAAATGTGGTTCCAGCATGATGGTGCTCCAGCTCATTTTTCCATGGCCGTTAGAGAGCATTTACACCAAACTTTTCCACATAGATGGGTAGGAAGGGCCGGACCTGTTTTATGGCCTCCAAGATCGCCTGATCTGAACCCTCTAGATTTCTTTGTTTGGGGATATTTGAAGACATTAGTGTATGGTACTCCTGTAAATAGCCTGGAAGAGCTGCAGCTACGGATTAATCAAAAGTGTCAAGAAATCCAAACCAAGGAGGGTGTTTTCGAAAGAGTTCGAATATCGTTGAGACGAAGATGTCGTGCCTGCTTGGAAATGGACGGAGGGCACTTTGAACATCTTCTGTAACTTTGTTTTTTGTTTGTTAAAAGCTTCCTTTGTCGGTTTATTCCTAATAAAATAAAAACGAATAGTGGTCCATATCTCCGCAACCGTTACTTTACGGACCCACGTTTATTAAGACTTTTCTGCTTATTTTGGTTCATGCTATTACCTCCTGCAATATTTTACACTTTTTTTTAACACTCTGTATACTCGTATACTAGAGCTTGCATGTTTTCTATCAAAATTTTCCATTTATAAGATTCTTAAGAGAAATTTCGGCATGTACTTTTGTAGCCTTGCTTGGTATTTTGATGAAATTTCGGCATGTACTGTTGTAGAGTCTTGCCTGTTAATTTGTTTTTGAATTATTATGTAAATTTGCGATGTATTTCTTCCTGCAGATGGAGCGTGTGAAGAGCTTGGTTAATGTTTCGAGAACGAACAATCGTGAACGCCCCCGAAAATGAAGAGATTGAAGTTGAAGAATTGGAACAGGAACCGGAGTCGGATGTAGATGAAGCATCTTCGAAATATGTTGGAGATATAAAACCAGATACATTTGATTTGGTTCAGTTTAAAGTGAAAACTGTAGTTCATCACTGTGTAAAAAGTTATTTCTATACATGACTTAGAAAACCAAAATGTTGAAATTGCATTTTTAAGAACGTCGTTTAACCCATTTATGGCCACTGATGCGTGAACGCATCACCCACAAAATATTTTTTTTTACTAAAATTACTTGAAAAAAGTTAAATACATGTAATAAACAATGCTTTATAAAGTTAACACCATGAAATAAAAATTAAATAACAAGCAAATTATTAAATATGTAGGATATGCAAAATCTTAAAGTTGGAAAAAATGCAGGTAGTTAACGGTGTATTATTATTATTTTTTTTGTTATATGATAAACTGTTTATAATTTTTTTATCTATTGATAACTTTATTCAAAATTCTTTAGAAAAACAAACAAACAATATCCAGTTAGAAAATTTTCGATGATTCACAGAAAAATGGCGGCCAAACGTGAGCGATTCGTATACGCATCAATGGCCAATGGAGTGAAGTTCGGAATTCTTACACGTCGAGACCTGTCAGCATTCTGATAGAAGAATTGTTGGTCTAGGTTATTATCAGTTATATTTTGACTGTGCTACGTTACATTTGTGTTATAAAGAAGTGAAGTGGTACTGTGAAAAAGGTGTCAAAATATCTTACACAAAGGGAACTAGAGCTTGCTTTGTTTGAAATAGTAAATGAATTGGAAAATGGTGAAGGTAAAATAAAATGATCTTTATAAATCCGAAAACTAATTTTTATTTTTTGGCTTATGTAGATATAGATGCCGTGTATATACCACCAGAGGTAGACGAACTTACCGATGAAGAAATTTTTGACGAAGATAGTGAAAAAAACAATGAAAATGTAGATATTGCTGGGACATTTGAAATTCACACGGCCGATGATGATTCTGCCTATGATGACTCAGACGATGAACCTTTAGCAGAAAAGCGTAGAAAGCTGTTGTCAGTAAGTGAATATCTGGATAGGAAGCCTGATTGGAATGAGGGAGAATATGTTTACGATCAAAGCAATGATTTTGAAAATAAAGAAAAAGAGAATATTATTAGACTAAAGAACGAGTTAGAGGGTAAAACACCACTAGATTTATTTTTTATGTTCTTCGACGACGAAATGATTACAGACATAATTCTATATACACAGAAATACGCTCGTGACAATAACAGGCATGACTTTACAATTGACAAAGACGATTTGCTGAAGTTTTTGGGAATTATGATTTTATCCGGATATCATACTCTACCGCAAGCTGATTTATATTGGTCTGCAGAAGAAGACAAGGATTTAAAAATTGTCAGAGACTGTATGAGTCGAAATAAATTTAGAAATATAAAGAGAAACATTCATTTGTCTGACAATAACAAACTAGACAAGAACGACAAATTTACAAAACTTCGACCATTTATTGACCAACTGAACAAAAAATTTATGCAGTTTGGTGTGTTTTCAACCGATTTGTCTATAGATGAACAAATGGTGCCTTATTTTGGAAGGCATTCATGCAAGATGTATTTGAAAGGAAAACCTGTCAGGTTCGGCTTCAAACTATGGTGTCTTTGCTCCTCCGGTGGATATCTCTACCAATTTATTCCATATGCTGGTGCTTCTACAGAAAAAAGTCCACTAGGTTTAGGAGGCCAAGTTGTTCTCAATTTGTTGTCATCAGTTGTAGATAAAAATGCACACAGGGTATTTTTCGATAATTTCTTTTCATCATACAAATTAATTTCTGTACTAACTGGTCAGGGGTATTTCGCCACTGGTACAATACGTGAAAATAGAACCTTAGCTCCTCCTCTTATGGTAATCAAAGTAATTTCCAAGAAGCAACGTGGCTCATTCAGCAGTGCCTACGATAAATCTACAGGCATTTCACTTGTTCGATGGAATGATAATTCTGTTGTAACACTGATAAGCAATTGTTACAATGTGCAACCTCTAAACACAACAAAACGATATAATAAAAAGGAGAAAAAAATGGAAAATATAAGCCAACCTGCAGTCATTTCTGAGTACAATAAATTTATGGGGGGAGTGGATTTACATGACAATGCCATAGCAAATTACCGTACCAAGATCTTAGGTAAAAAGTGCAAAAATGCTATCGACAGTACTATTGTAAATGCCTGGAAAATTTTCAACATTGTCAATGACAAAAAAATGTCACAACTTGACTTCAAGTCATATATTGCTTACAGACTTTTGAAAATCAATTGTCAAGACGGTAAAGAATCCACCAGTCGAGTACCAGCCACTACACCAGTTGAATTACGTACAGACAAAGTTGGTCATATAATTACTCAAGAAGCTACAAAAGCCAGAAGAAGATGTAGAGTGTGCCACAGTGCAACTATTTATATGTGCAAAAAGTGTAATGTGCATGTCCACGCTAATTGTTTTGAATCTTTTCATAAGAAATAATAATTGTAGATTCTGTTTATCACACAACATTATTTAGATTACAGTTCACATATTCGGCCAGTGATGCGTTTACGCATCATGTTGTTTTTCTTAAATAAAAAAAAATAAAAATTTTTTAGCTGTGTTTTTATGTTTAAAGGACTTATTTAAATTGTAATAAATAAATAATTCGTTGTTGTAACAGTGTTTTAATCTCTTGTCCGCAAATGGATTAAAGTGAATTATAAGTTTTTCTGGTTACAGGCGCCTGACGACAGCTCTGACAGACCCCAGATAGACAGGAGAGGGGCCTTCTTATTTGGTGCAAATCATCTTCGGCCATCCCTGAAATGTTTGCAATAGATAGTTTAGTTCCATTAATTGTTTTCTGTGTACCTCCTTTTTTTAAACCGTGCAATTATTGCCAAATATTAGTTTAGTTTTGTTTATATTATATTTTGTTGGAATACTGCTGTTTTTTATGTATGTTTTGTTATAATGAGTGCCTTATACCTACTGTTTGTGAATAATAAAAACATTATTTTATGTAAATTGTGTATTTTTACTTGCAAAAAAAATTTCCCGGGAACAAGGAAATTCTAGTTTTGTGGTGTTCAAAGTAACCTCGATCGTGGGGTAACTGTAAACACCTATAAATTAATCGAAAAAAAATTGTTATTGTTAAATAATTGTTATCTTAAAATTTAATTTTTTGTCAGTAAGTAGAAAGCTCTAACAGATGCCCATGACATATTTTTAGAATTTTTTATTCGCTTAACCGTTCAAAGTAACCCTGTTTTACGGTAACTGTTCGAAGTTATTTCCGTGATTTTCAATACACACTTTATTTAGACACAATATTTATCAGGTGATTTTTTTTATTTATAAAAAGCAAGACGTAAATAAGTAAGGACGATATGTTTAGTTCGCAATTTCTCTAACTATAATATTAAAATGAAATATTAATACGTTATGTTGAAAACAGCTCAAATAGACACATAAATAAAATATTTTTCTAATTTTTTCCTCATTTTGGAATAGGCTTAAATAAACATTAAAATTATTTAAAACTGCTATCCTGGAAAATGATACTTTTTGAGATATAACTCTCTTCTTCCAGACGATCAATATGTGGCTTCTTCACAATGATGCTCTACCACATTTTGCGCGACAAGTGCGACATTTGTATCATGTGTTTCCCGAACGATGGATAGGCCAAGGTGGGCCAAGGTGGTCCAATTGGGTGGCCCCCTCGATAGTCCGACCTTAATCCGCTTGATTTTTATTTTTAGGGTCATATAAAAGCTATGCTGTGTTTTACCGAAGTTAACACGGAACAAGAGTTGCGAATCGCATGAGGCCATTCGACTACAACCTAGTTCGGGCCCCGCGTGTGGGAACTTATGGATTGGGCGAGCTCAACTGTTTTGAAAATCACGGAAATAACTTCGAACAGTTACTATGATAAATTAAATGTATTTTAAATTGTATAAAATTCAGGTTCTTTCATTTTAATTTGAAATAAATTGGTATCTCCGCAACTAAAAATGTTTTACTATATTTTTTTATATGACCTATTAATTAATAGTAGTAGTAGAGGATCGATAGTTATTACAGAGACAAATAAATAAATACAATCAAAGTTCCCCGAAAAATATCTTTATTAATTTAAAATTAATAGACTGAAATGAAATAAATTAAAATCAATCATATGCATCAAGCCGAGTGTTTTCTTTTGCTTTGAATGCAATTTTGTTGATTCTATGGTAGGACATGAGGCAACTGAAATTATTCGCATTCAGCAAGATGCCCTCGTGTGAATATTATATATATATTTTTTATTTTTTTCATTTCCAACGTATCTACGTACCACATTGCCAATTAAAAATATTTTCCTGGTACATTTCGACATTTTAAAAAATGCAAGCCTTTTTCAAATTTAAAATGAAAAAACACAATAATATTATATTGTTATAATTTATCCAATACGATGACTGATGCATAGTTTTTAAAATATTTTAGTCTAAGGAAAATGGTTGTTTAGGTATGTATTTGACAAAATTATATTTTTATTAAATTAATTGTAATTACAGGAAAAAATTGTTTCTAAATATTAAGTAGTTTGTTTGTATTTTAGGTTTTATTTAATTAACAATAACAATTTTAACAATAAAAGCCTTTT
>NW_019417344.1:0-26871 GCF_000390285.2 Anoplophora glabripennis | reverse complement strand
TTTCACGGTTCTTTCCTATGTCATCGCCTATCGCCAATCGTTGTGTTAATTTGGTTTCATTGTGCACATTTCTATTTAAATATACACCATCGATTGCTTGTTATGTAAACAACGCGATCTCTCCGTTCTACCAACCCATTCACGCTGCCAAACAATATACAGTGTTCGTCAAAAGTTTCGTCGAAATAATAGATAACTAGATAACTATCTCGATCTGTTATATAGTTTTTTTACACCTTCCATATTCAATATTCGATATTTTGGAAAGTGTCAAATATTATATTTTTTACTTTAGTCTATTTTATTTCAGAAAGCGTCAGCCGTAATATTTCAAAATAATTTATTACTTTTAGCCTTTATAATTATTCTCTGTATTACAGAGGAAAATATGTAGTTATAAGGATGTGACTGTACATTTTCATTTGTGTGAACCAAATGAGGAGTGTATTAATAATTTAGAAGAATTTGATGATATCGACACACATTTAGACTTCGTAAAAAATCATTATGGATTCTGTATATGAAGGTTAAATGAATTCCTGATAAATATCCTGTGTTTAAAAGAAGATATTTATTATATTGAGATTGTGAGGAAGATACGTGTGTTCACATTTCCGATCAAATAGAGGGTCCAGTTCAATATGATCATACCAATCAGCATACGGTACATATTCCATTGGGCTTACGCCCACAGGACAGCTAGATGTGGGACATGTTGGACACAGGATGCAGTCGATTGAACTCGATTTCAACGAAGACTAATAAAATTATTTCATATTATTGAACTTATAAAAAAAATTATGAAATTTCATGAGTTCTTCAATACAGTTTTTATATATCGAGAACCAAAACGCAGAACCTCTTAACTGCCATTTTTGGCAAACTACGTTTTAGTATATAATTTTGCATAGAATAGGTGGCTCAATCTGCTCACGTCAGAATGGGAAGAGACGAAAATTTTAAGAGTTGGTTTACTAAAGGGAGATCAAAGTCAGAAGCTTTATGTAAAGTTTGCAATAAAATGATTTCAATAGGTTCAAGTGGCAAATCCATATTTTTGAAACATAAAGAAACTAATATCCACCAAAAGCTTTTCAACGGAAGAAAGGGCCAACAGTAATTACTGAGTAGTTTTAGGACAAATTCTAATCTTGACGAGGCTGTTAAAAAAGCAGATTTACATATGGCTGTATTCGTAAGCGAACATAATTTATCCTTTAATGTTATGGAACATTTGCCTGATTTAATTAAAACAATTTATCCAGATTCTAAAATTGAAAAAAATACAATACAGTCAAACGAAATGCTCAGCTTTAATAAAAAACTGAATGAACCAGTTTTAGTTTTAGTTTTTAAGCTTAGGAATAGCCTTGACGCAAAATGTTGAGGGTACTGAACAAGTCGTAGCGAACGCTAGCCGCACCCTCAACCCTGCCGAGAAGAATTATTCCACCATCGAAAAGGAATGTCTGAACTTGAACACGAATTCGTATATAATCCTCGTATTAGTAACGAGCGGGCTGGGACACTCGAACATTTAAAAAGTTTTTATAAAAACACCTAAAAATTCATTTCAACGTAATTTGTGATTGACGGTTCGACTGTTAAATTATTTGATTGATGATCGTAATGGATGTGTAATGTATTGTACAATTTACGCATGTGTGCATGTATCCCCTCCCACGACCATTCCGTGAACACGGGGACCGGCCGGCACCTTGCGAGGGGTCGCCCGGCAGTTGCAGTTGTAAATTACTAAATAGATGTGTATCACTATTCGTAATTTAGTTTTATGTACCAAGTCCAATATATTAAACTGGCGACGAGTGGTGTAACGAGTGTATTGTTTTGAAAACAACAATAAGGTTATTACGGCGGTGTGTAACGACGGACGAAAACCAATAACTGAATTTCGAACCACGTGTGGCTATCGAAAGCAATATTGCTAGCGTGGGGGACGTTGGTATAAATTTGGTATTTGACACAAAAAGTGACTGGAAAGTTTTTATTCAGAGGTTAAAACAGTATTTCTTAGCAAAGGACATCAGAGACACAAATATAAAAAGAGCAGTGTTGTTATGCAGTCTAACCAAGATGCCTATATTCTCCTAACAAATTTGTGCCTACCAATTAGTTTATCTACATTTACTAGAAGACATGAAAAACGAACTACATGAAGATAATAATCGTTTAAACCATAATTTAAAAATTAATTTGAAGAACTAAGTAATGAACAATTTAGAAATGTTAAGATTGTTAAAAGAGCTTTAAAGATATTTTTAGACTCTACACAGTCTTATATGAGGCCTAAGTTACGTACAACTGACTTTAGTGTTACTAACAGAGTAAGTATAAATATATTTTTTTAAATAAATTTTAATTAAGAGAGGAAGTCAGGAAATTTATTACGTCCAAACAACAGACGGACCGTCAGCGGCATCAATTGAAAACCTCTTCTAGGCAAAAATTCCGGCTATGGCTGAATCCGGAAACCTTTAAATAATGATTAAGATATAGATTTTTTATAGAACTTTATTATCTTGAGTATTTAATATATCTATGTTCTGTTTTATGTTTGCTACGTTTAAAATTAGTTACCATTTTTTACCCATTTACAACCACATTTTTGAAATTTGAAAAAGATTTGTTCAAATTGATGAACTCAATTTTTGGCAAAACAATGGAAAACGTGACAAAAGATAAAATATCAAACTATGTTCGTGCTGGGAAAATAAAAAACGTTCTACTGGCGCACGAGCACTAATAGCCCTTCCACATTTTAAATCTTGCTCAATATTTGAACAAAAACTTGGTGGTTGTTCAATTACAAAAGCTAAAAGTTGTATACGATAAACCACTTTAAGTGGGATTTTCAATCTTGGACATTTCGAAGACAATAATATATGATTTCCTAGATGATTACATCAAACCTATGTATGGCGACAATGCTCGTGTACTTTATACGAACACAGACTCTCTTATATTAGAGCTGTTTACAGAAAATGTGTACGAGTATATTTCAAATTTTCCCTAATGTTCAAAATCGGTAGTTGGAAGGATGAAGGATGAATACGGAGGAAGGCTCATAGAAAGTTTTTACGGTACAGACGCCAATGCATACTGTGTAAAAGTAGGTGACGTCACGAAAAAAGCCTAAGGTATTTTTAAAAGTGTAATTAAACATGAGCTGGACTTTACCGACTATGTACAAATTGCTGAAAACGGTAGGACCATATTCCATAAAATGCAAATATTTACATCTACATTGCACAAGATTTACACCAAACTCAAAAATAAAGTGGCACTTTCAGAAATTGATGACAAGTTATGTTAAATCGGATGGTGTTCATACTTTGCACGGGGACGTGGATGTGACAGCAGAAAGAAATTTAGATGCTTTGCTGGAGGCAGCAGAACTGTTGCTTAGTGAGGACAAGGAGGAACAAGATGATACAGATTGGGACTTTGATTTAAGTTCATTAGATTTGTAAATATTATTTGCAATATATAATATAATCAAAATAATTGTTTCATTATTGGTCAGGTTGGCCGAGTGATCTAAGGCGCCGTGGTTCCGTAAAGGAGTGTGGGTTCGAATCCTACATCTACACGTCGGTCCGTACAATAAAAAAGCGCGTAAAAACATATAAAATGGATTATTAAATGGATGAAACGGAAAATAAGAGAAGTTTTCGAGCCCGATTATAACACAAAGTTACTGATGTTGGAAGCCGTTGAGGAATATCCAGTTATAATAATGAATTTTACTCAGCCGAATGCCAGAATTAATTATAATAAAATTTGGGAACAAAAAAACTCAATGCTTTGGATTATGACAAAAAAAACCCAGGAGAAATGGCAAAGAGTAAGTTTGTTACACTTTACATATTGAAATGAATATCTTAATAAACTTGTTCAATTTAGGTTTTAATTGATTGGATATCAACAACCAAAGCTAAATATGCAAAAATAAAGAAAGATCGTGAAAAGACTGGTTGTGAACCACACATTGGGGTCGAGTTAAGTTCTGCCGAAGAAAGACTACTAGCAATTGAAGGTTGAACACACTGTATCAAATTCTTTCGTTTCGTGCACACTTAATCGAGAAATAATGCACCCGTTTCATTACCAGTACACTCAGGCACTACATGAAGGAGATCATGAAACAACATTAGAATTTTGTACTTGGGCTTTAAATCAAAACGCACAAACAACACATTTCTTGTTTCTGTTTTGTGGATGGATGAGGCAACTTTTACACAGAATGGTATAAATACAACACATAATTTGCACATCTGGTCTCTCGAAAATCCTAGAAACATTTCTAACAAGGTTTTAGTATAAATATTGGGGGTGAAATTTTCAATAACAATTTATTGGCAACTTTTATATCAAATCCCCGCCTTAATGCCAACCATTATTGAAACTTCCTACTGAACCAGTTTTAGATGATTTTACACTTGCTCAAGTACAACGGCTGTGGTGCCAACACGATGGTGCACCGGCACATTGTGCACGAAATACTATTGATTGGCGCAATAACCAGTTTCCCAATAGATGGATTGGATGTGGTGGCCTTGTACCTTGGTCAGCGAAATCGCCCGACTGAAATCCCATGGAAATACAAGAGAGTAACTGCAAGAAAGATGCGGCAGCACAAGGAGCGCAATTTGATCATTTGTTATAACATAGTTTTTCGTACTATTATTGATGTTCACATTGTTTATTTAAAAATTTTTACGTACCTAAGTTAATTATTTTAAATAAATTGTTAATAATTAAATAAAATTGTTAATTCAATAATTGTTGTATATCTTTTTTATGTAGAAATGGTCAAGGATTTCGATTTTTGAAAAATTAATACCAATTCAGCAAAAAAAGTTACGGATTTTGAACTTTGGCTTGTCCCCAGCAAGATGCCCCTGAAAGCAATGTATCAATTTGGTTTAGATAAAGTAATTCCTCGTAATAAATGGTACCTCTGTATATAATATTTATTTCGAAGCAATTTCAATATATTGTACTAAAATTACTTATTTAATTCAGCACGATGTTACCGAATTGAAGATAACTATCAAGAGTTTAGGTGCGTCAGTGAGCAGATGTAACAGTAACATACAACGACTATTTGATTCATGTTATGTTAAGTATGATAAAGATCGTGTTATAAGAACTAACACCTTTAATTTCATCAGAAACCGCAAGTAGATGGAAGATTTGTTTGTGTTCATGTTTTTGGAAAACAGAACATTAATAGTAAGATCGACTTTTAACCTCTGTATGTGAGCCAAATTTGCTAGATGCCAAAAAGATCCACGAGACATTATCTCTAATGATACAATACAAAAAATTGAGACCAGCCGAATTGTATTAAATGGCTTGTTATCTAACAACCAATTTGAAAATTTAAAGCACATAATAGACGTTACACGAACAATCAGGCGGCAAGGAGTCTTAAACTCGTGCAGGCAGCACCAATCTCCATTCTGGATCCTGGTATGTTACGACATTATTTGAAAATATTGGACAGCATTGAGGCTACAACTAAATTGTCAGGCAGACATAAACGGACGACACGGATACACATTATTTTTCATTTGGAATATAATTTTACCCATAGCAGTGGGCTATATGCTCTTTGGCAATCGGGATAATCTAAAATTATACCCACAATAGCAGCCTCAGCAAGAGGGGAAACATACGGTCGACCTGAACACGACATATTTTTTGCAATTTTGAGTTTGGGACTGGTCACTATAATTTTGTATTTTACGATAAAAGTATGTCTAGTAATGTAACAAAATACAGCCAAGAAAAGGGAAGACAGATCGTCCTTCAATTGGGAAGTAATAGGGACTTTAGTTCGCTTACACCAGGACGAAGTCTAGAATGTGTCCTCCACAACGCACAGTGGGGCAGAATCCCAAAAAGCTGGCCAAAAGTCAAAATCTTTAAAAATCGATCTAAAATTTGTTACTCGGGGGTTTTTGGGGTCGCTGATAACGAATTTGGAGTCAGAATTACAAAATTCAATGTGGAGGATTTAATATAGCGATATCAGAAGTAGAAATATTTTTTAAATAGGGATTAAGAATTAAAAGATTATGAAATACAAAATGTCACATTTATCAAGCATGAAGAAGATGTAAAAATNTTTTGTAGAGAAATAATAACTCAAGAAATAAGGTTAATATATATCGTTTATTTGTTAGATAGAACAGAATGTGATTATGAATACGAATTCTTTTCGAATGGCGAGTGCAAACTCTTACCAGCCCTGGCTGAAGAACTGCAAATGCCGCGGGTGCACGTTCGTTCGCCAGTATAGTGGATTCCGGCAAAACTGCTGTCGGGGAGTCCGGTTCAGTGTCATCGACTTTTGGGACGCGACATTGGCACTTCTGCCTGGTCTGGTTATGTCATGCTGATGACTTGAAACTGTACAGAATTAATACAGACCGGAGACCTGTCGTGGGTGGTTTTTGAAATGGATCCGTCTTGCGAACATTTCGAAAGGTCAACGAAATTTTCGTTTCCTCCGTCTCGCATCGGTGGTCACGGGAAAAGCCTCGATGATCGTCGATGTCACGATCACATTTATCAAGCAAGAAGATGATGTATTCGTATATTTCATTAAATAAGTATCGGGAATAATTTATTCTAATCCCTTGCCAAAGTTGTAATATAGAATTCCAGTTTTTTCATAAAAGAAAAGAATTATCATAGGATGAAAAATCTTCACTTGTAGCATCCGTCGAATCTTCTGAAGTTGAAAGAATTTCTTATTTATCTGCAATCTTCCCATCTCTTACATCGTCCAGAGAAGGCGAAATTCATTTTACTCTACATTTTTACAAAAACCTATACAAAAAGTTGCTAGGCACTTATAGGTAGCTGATTTTTTTTTAGCTGGCAGATAATAGTTTTGTCTTTTTTGTAAAATAAGTTAAATGACAGAATTCTGCAGAATTATTACTTTTTACTAGCTTTTTTCTTCAAAACTAAATTATGTTTTCATTTTATAACGTAAAATTCACATAAGTTTGGTAGCCAATTACTATTTTTTATAAAAATATTGAGTATTTTAACCTACATGATCATAATCTACGTACATTTATGAGTTGATTCCATTTTGTTAGAGATAAATCGGGGAACTCAACAACTATTACTTCTTTTCCTACGCAAGAGCCAAGTGTTGATCGAGTTGCGGTCGCCTTTGTAGTGATTTAAGAAGCAGATTTGACCCTAATAGTAATGGATTCTGAGACTTGGGATATTACTCTAGCCACAGCCTCCTACAGTTACTGTACTGTAACTGTAGGAGGCTGTGCTCTAGCCAACCCAACAGTAAAAATTAGCGAACTAGAAACTTTATTTTTTGACTTTTGGCCAGCTTTTTGGGATTCTGCCCCACTGTGCAACGCCAGGGAAACTGAAAACGGAAACTCCAGGGAACAATCGGAAATTAGAATAAGTGCAGTTTTGCTTTATTACCTATATACAGTTCATAATGCGAATGGTATTCTTGTCCCATCTATGTTCCCCGACAGCGAATGAAATGGTTTATTTCCTACTTCACACCCAAGTATCGAAAAGTAATCTAGCGTAACTTATACTCGACGGACATAAAACTCACACCCAAAATATTGCAACGATTGATAAGGCACGAGATAATGGAGTGACGATTTTATGCCTACCACCGCATACTAGTCACCGTATGCAGTCATTGGACGTGTCGTTCAAGGCACCACATAACACCTTCAATAGCTATACGTGGGTTAAGGAATCATCCAGAATGATGCGTTTTGGTTCCTTGTTTGGTAAAGCATATCTCAGAGCATCAACACCTCTAAATGCCATTAACGGTTTTCTTAAAACTGGGTATATTACCCGTGGAAGATTCACGGAAGATATGTTTGTTGCGACTCCCTCAACTTAATGGCACTAGGTACTAAAAATGTTGCAGTTCCAGGCGTGTTAGCTGTAAGTGAAAACAAAACGGAAAGTTTTGAAAAAGATTCTATACCAGAAGAGCAAAGAATGATACAAGTCGAAGATCCATCAATCAGTGGCATTTACAATTTGGTCACTTCTGAAACTTTTATTGCCACCTATCTAAAAGCCGTTAAAGTAGATTTATCAAAAAAGAAAGTTAGAAAAAGGCGCAAAGCTGCATTACTAACAATTACTCCATATAAAGAAGTTGCAGAACTCTTTGGCTGAAAAAAAAATAGAAAAATTAATGCAGATGAAATGAAATCTAGCCGGACAAAAGAGTTGATAAATATAAAATCTACTAACATGAGCTGTTTGAAAGGTACGAAAAAGATGTCCAAATCTAAGGTGTCTAACTTCGAATCCAGTGACAGTGGAGTGTCTATTTTGCCGAAACAATTTTTCTAAAGACCATTGCGGTGAAGGATGGATCTTGTGCGGCCAGTGTGGTCTCATGATTTATGTGCAGATGTAGGAAGTGATGATGATGATGAATTCATATGAGATATTTGTTTGCAAAAATAAACGTATTGAAAACTATTTTTTAAATAAATATTGGAATATTCCCCCATGTTCAATTAATATCCCATTTCACCTCTTGTGGAGGTAAAAGGGGAAGTTTGAAGAAATTTTCTAATTACACATGTAAGTATTTTTTTTATAATTTTTTAATACCTTTCGAGATTTAACTAAATCAATAACCGTAGTATGATATATTCACTTTGCAAACTTTTGCAACTTATACTTTTTTCTATACAAAATATTAAACGTTAAGTATCCCATTTTAGACCACCTATCCCTAATATTAATCTCTCGTTAGCGCCCTGTATATATTTTTATCACTATCCCTTTATCTTATATATAAAATTCTCGTGTCACAATGTTCGTTCCCATACTCCTTCGAAACGGCTTGACCGATTCTCATGAAATTTTGTGAGCATATTGAGTAGGTCTGAGAATCGGCCAACATCTATTTTTCATACCCCTAAATGTTAAGGGTGGTCCACCCCAAAATTTTTTATTTTTATTTTTTGGACAAAATTTTCTGTTTTTATTTTTTCATGATTCAGCATTGAAAAATACATACAGTTCTAAATTTTCACCCTTATACGATCAACCCCTGATTTTTAATCGCGATTTTTATATTATTTTGTTCCATCCACAGTTCCACAAGATGGCAACACAACGTTTGCCGGGTCAGCTAGTTTTTATATAATAATATTATACTCGAAATCTTATTTAGCTAGTTAAAATAAAATGCTGCCTCTGTAAAACAAACACTATAAATTGTTAAATTGTTAACTTTTGAGAGCAATAATCAGATTCGAGTAATAAACAATTAAGTGCACATCACTGAGTTTACTGTCAACACTCCCAACCATCTGGCGCAGTCGAACGGCTTTGGGGAACAATTGACAAGTGCCCCTCATCACTTTTCGAACCAAAAAGAACCAGGACGAAACGAGCAGCGATACCAGGACGTGCCAGATAAGCAACTGCAACTGTCGCAAAATCGAATCGATCCAAAGCAAGCAGCAAACAGTAAGTGTAATTCAATCCTGTCATTTAATTCCTTTATTGCATTGACACAACACCGACACAAGTCCTTAGATTTTTAAGAAACACTGACTTGATAAGTCATTAGTTAAAAAAAAGCAAACAAACAAACAAGAACAACTGACTGAATCAAAATTCATGACAACTCACAAAGACTCAAGGATACGAATAGGAATCTCGAATCTTTAAATAACATTAACAATACACCAGAATACAATTAGATACACAACTTTTAAAATTATATATCGACACAGTACCTTTCTTTGATGGTAATAACTTAGTATTACACTCATATATAGAATCAGTGCGGAGTACGTTTTCTAATTTTCCTGAAGATCCACAACACGTTATACACAATCTCATATTACAATCAGTAAAAAATAAATTAAATGGACGAGCACAAACTTTAATTGCGAGTAGAACAGTTAATACATGGACAAAAATAGAACTTTTGAAATTAACATTCGAAGATAACGTGACCTTCATATCTTCATATCTAACGCGTCAACTTGACTACGAGTTAAGACTACAAGAATTAGAGCGATAATTATCACAAAAATTAATGATGATTTTCCAAATCCACAAATTAGAGATTTACAAACTGAAAATTATAATAATATTGGTAAAACTATGTTCATCACAAATTTACCATTAAATTACCAAACAATAGTAAGAATAAAAATCCGTCGTACTAGAGAAAGAGTTTTGCAAAATTATATTAAAATAAACATCAAATTGTAAACAAACCATTAGTATCAGTGCAAAGACAAACTAATCCCTATCATACTCAAAACTTAATTAAAAAATTTAAACCAAAATATACCACCCCAATTTAAGAATTGGTACGAACTCACTTCAGTCTCTTAGCTGAATATTAAGAATTGACCTATTGTTTTAATCAGTTTTTCTTAACCCCATATCAAGAACGCTGAACACCTTTGTCAGGAACCTTCCGTTCTATTTACAACAAATGGTATGAACAAAAGAAATTTCAGATTTAACAGAAGCTTTCGTAACAAAAGAAGAACAATTATTCTAAAGTTATAAGCGTTCAGTAAACCTGTCTACGAAATCTACCCCACAATTATTTAATACAAATTCATCTTATAATCAATTCAGATTAAACCAATCATTGAGTCAGAACCCCAATCGTCAACAATTCAAATCGGCCAATCAACTCATTCCATTAAACCCCAAAGATTTACAAAACATTCCCCTACCAACAGACGAGTTTTCGGGAAACCACAAAACGTTTTCAAACCCAGACAAACTCTAAATACGTATAAAGAGAGCCCTATGCACACCTCAACCATTAACAAAACAACACAACGACCATTTGACAGACCAGGTATATCAAGACATCCATTTAATAACCATCAACCGCCCAGATTCACATTTGAGTAACTAAATCTCATAGAAGATGAAAATCATTCCAGAACAAATAAAATATCTTACATAAAATAAAGACTATAATCCATTTTTTCTATTATGTTCTACCAATTCGATGAAGATCCTGAACAAAAACAATACTCATATAACTCATAATACGAATATAATGACTAAAATCTTATAGAGAACTCCCAAGACAACAAGCACACGTAATAGAAGAATTTAATTCCATAACTACATCCTGTTCACTTCCAAATGTTGATTTAAAATATCCACCTTTCAGATTCTTAGTAGACACCGGAGGTTCAAAAACTATATTAAGACCTTCAATAATACAAAAATGCACAATTCATTTTCAATAAACCCATTAAAATTAAAACAGGCATTGGAGAAACCATAGTAAAACAACAGGCTCAAATTCCTACCGAATTCAATTCAGAACATCAGTTTAATATTATCCTGTCTCGGAATATTCTTCAAGACGGCGATCCAGCGATCTCATTTTATCCGACTCTTCTGCCCAGAATTTTCAAACTGACTTCAAGAACTCGACAGTTGCCTACAACCTGATGACTTTGCAATTGTGAAAGTGTATGGAAAATCTAAACATATATGTAGACTTTTTTACAAGATATCACTTGACAGTATACTGCGCCGCCCCTGTAGGGGAAGGCGGGGCAGAACGGAATTTGCTATTTCGTCGCCTTAGAATCAGACTATTCCATATTTTTCTTAAATGAAGATTTTGTCACCACATTGTTCTATGTTCAATACTGTATATGCCAATATATTCCAAGTACGCTTATGCCGCGTACTTTTCTGAATACAGACTGGCCTTTTAACCTTATAAATATTCGGACCACAATATTCTATGTCCTCTCGTCCAATGAAGTATAAGAAATTGACATCACGTGAATAAATTAGTTCAAATATTACATATTATTTATTTTATTAGTTCTGTGATACGAGCTCCTTGGTGGTAGAAAAGGTACAAACATTGCAAGTGCCTTGTATATGTTAATGAACAAACTTCTGGTAGAAAGACCTGAAGTGCAAAGGCTAATTTTGTGGTCAGATTCATGTGTACCACAAAATAAAAATTCTCACATGCAGCAGCATTATTACATTTTCTAAAAGTTCATCCTACTGTAAAAAGCAGTACTTAAAAGTTTCAAGTGCCTGGTCATAACTGTGTTCAGGATGTGGATGCAATGCATAGTGTTTTGGACCGACATCTGCAAAAATACATAGTCCACTTGCTATTTTCAAAGCTATCAAAAATGCAAGAAGTAAAAAGCCATACAAACTTATTCAGATGCAAAAAGATACATTTTTGGACTTCAAATGTTTGTCAAAATATATGCTTCTCTGTAATGTTCCATATACTAGCATAGTTCAAATTTCTTATGAAACTAATTTTTTCTGAAGTAGATAATCTATAATTGTTAATAACAATATAGTTGCACGAAAAACCATAAGTCTTTTCGATTTCGACGTTTTTATACCTTCATAATTAGTTCCTGCAATATTAAGAAAAATGGACATACATTAGTCTGGTTCTCAGATGACGATTTATTATTAAGCTGATTGGTGTCGTCCTCTTTCAGTGAGCTTTGCATATAATTGGTGCGTGTATGTATAAGAAGTGGCCTACTTGCTGCTTTCGTTGAGATCAAAGCTTCACTTCCCTATAAGTACCTGAGCCGAACGTTTGTGTGCAAGAGTGCGAAATATTTGTGATGAAGGTAAGCTTAATCGATGGATTCCAGACAGTTTCGTATTCGTTAAATTAGTGCTTTCATATAATTAATTTTAGCCTTAGTTTAGTAAATAATTGCATTCAAAATAACCCTCTTTTCTGTTCGTTTTTGTTACTGTTTTTTGTTTTAATTGCGCGATATAGACTTGCGACTAAGACAGAAACATCGAGAGAGAGTGAAGTTCGAGTCGTCCGTTTTTAACGGTTCAACGCTGTTTTACTAGTGCTGCTAAAATAATATAATATACCTTTGCCGTTTGCCAGAATTAATTTAAGTGTGCCGCAATTTTGTTCTTATCCTGTTCCCCTTGCCGGACTGAAGACTGAGGGCCCTCTGTTACGGAGAAGACGTGGAAACTTTGGGGTAAGTCGCAAGCCCCGTGCAAAATTTAACTTACAGCTGGAGTTGTTGAAACTAATTATAAACACATATTTTCAGTGAACGTTTCTCGATTTTTCGAACATCTAACAAGTATTGTGGAAAAACAAAAGATAACTGCTGATCGAATCTACAATTGCGACGAGACAGGAATTACAGTGAATCCTAAGGGGTATTCCAAGATCATTTCTTCTAAAGGAAAAGGTCAAGTTGGAGCACTTAAATCAGCGGAACGCGGCGAAACTGTTACGGAGCTGTGCTTTTCTGCAAGTGGAGCTTATATGTCACTGATGCTCATATTTGCCCGCAAAAGAATGCAAAAAGAATTCGAATTGGGTTTACCTCGAGGATCGTGGGCAGAGGTGCACGAAACAGGTTGGATCAACACTGAAATATTCACGAGGTGGTTCCGAAAATTCATCCAAAGCAAGCAAAAAAAACACAGTTTTATTAATCCTGGATGGACACTCGACCCATACCAAAAATATTGAAGTTATCGATTTCGCACGAGACAAGGGAGGTGTTTTGCTATGCCTGGCGCCCCATGCTTCTCACCGTGTTCAGCCGCTCGATGTTTCTCTGATGAAACCAATCAGTTGCTACTACGAAGCTGAAACAAGGAAATGGTTAAGGACAAATCCAGTGAAAGTTAATACTCTGTGGCAAGTTGCATATCTTTTTGGTTCTCCGTTCGTTAATGCTGCAACTATGCGATCTGCAATGAAAGGTTTCGAAAAAACAGGAATCTGGGCAGTAGACATGGTCGTCTTCACAGAAGATGGTTTCTTGCCATCTGCTCTAACGGACATTGATGTTGTTCCTCGACCACAAATGACTGCAGAAGATGAACTAGATTCGATTACCCAACCCCAAAAGTCCAACAACCGCCTTCACCATCATTCGCTGCTTCAACATTGCTAATTATGATGATGGCTTCAAAACCCAATAAACCTATTAAAGGGAGATCTCAACTAGGGTGTTCTCGGTACTCCATTTGACGGTTATAACACCAAAATGGACTTTACTAGTTAAAAAAAATATTTTTAGCATTAAAAATTGCATATAAACATAATGGAAAGATTTTAAACATTTTATTACAAGTAATTCATCCAACTTTTGAAGAGACTGATCAATTTAAAAGTGAAGTCAAAACACTTATTAGTCTATTAACTCAAATTTCGTAATCAATTAAAAAAAATAGAAGAAATTAACTTTGACACAAAACGTTAAAAGGCGGACTTATAAACGGTGTTGGTAAAATATTTAAATCACTCACGGCTACGCTAATTGCATAAATAAATTAATGATGTACATCAATTAGAAAACTTATTAGAAAATCTAATTTCAGTAACAACATCCGTTATCAAAAACTTCAACACCACAATTCAAAAATTATACATCATTATCATTATTGATGAAGAAATATTTAATAAAGACATAAAATTACTTTCAAATTACATAACAGCTGATAAAATCAAGATAATGGAATCAAAATTACAATTTGTAGAAAAATGTGAACTTCTTAGGTATGAAAAGTTATTTGTATATTGGAAATCAACTGGATAATATTCTGAATTCAATAACATTCGAGCGAATAAAAGTTAATTTAATTAATCCCGAACATGTGTCAACCTCTTTGCAAGAAATATTTCAAAATCTCCATCATAAGGCCGGTACAAATTTATCTTGTCGAATTAACTCAAAAGTACCTCGAACCGATTAAAATTTCGAAGAAAAATATCGATAATGTAAAGTCTTTATTACCTTACATACCACCCGTGTATCATTCTTTTTACAAAAGTTTACAAGTGGACAGAACTGAAGATACTTACGGAGCAGTGATATTTTTTAGTTCAGAATTTACTGATTTTTTTTTACTGTAAAATGGTTACATCCGAAATTGTTCTTAAGCGGAGTTCTTTCGTTTGAAATGTTAATATTTTCAATATAAAAATGTTACAAGGCACACATTTGTGCAATAAAAATTTATTTTGGCATGTTCCGTTTTTTTTTCGATTATTCAAGTACATTCCGTAAACATCTACACTTTTGTAACTAATGTAGACGAATTCAAACTTCAAACTAAACAACAATTTCGCATTTGTGACTTGTTATTATTTCACACTAAACCCTTCAATTCTAATTCCGTCAATGTAAGCATAAATTAAATAAATTCATTAATGAATTGACTAACATTTTATAACCACAAGTAAAGTGAATATTCTATTTTGATAAAAACAATCCAAAATACAAATTTTTAGGAATAATTCAACCAGCAGATTGCATAAACGAAGTTCCAGCTCAGAACTTGTTTTCTGAAGAAGTACTTTTTAAGTATGCCTGAAGATAATATTATTTAATTTTAATAGTGGTAGTGGGGTATTTTTGCGGTCTTTCAGTCTCCCCCTCCACTTTCTGGCATGGGATGACCTTGAGGCCGAAGGCCGATGACGATGGTATATGGATGACCTTGAGGCTGAAAGCCGAAAGAGATGACGTAGGTTGGTGACATTCATTTGACCTTTGCATTGCAGTTAACCTTGAAATTAGATTTGTATGGTATGTGAGAGAGGAGGAATTTTACAAGAGAAGATGACTTTCATTTGACTTACGTTTTAAACATTGCAGTTAACCTTGAAATTAAATTTGTAATGTCTATCGGTGTGGATAAATATTTCATGAGGGTGTGGTGACCTTGAGCTAGTTCAAAAGATGAAAAAATATCACATTATGTGACGCCATTCGCTTGATTTACGTTTAAACATTGCATTTAACCTTGAAATTAAATAGTCGTTTTAATGTTGTGTATACAATGACATTGTGACGTGGTGCATTTGAATTGCAGTGTATTTTCTATATAAGAGGGGAGATCAAAGTGAAGAATTACATTTCGTTGTGTGCCAACCCTGCAGTGAGTGTCTACAATAGTGTAAATTTTGTGTAATTAAAAAAAAAGAAAAATGGGTCGATCAAGTACAATACCAAAAAAAAGCCACAAGTTCTAGAAGGAAGAGTACAAGTGTTGGCAAACCTATGCCAAAGGGGACGGAGGAACGTCAGCACATTCAGTATTTCCAATAACCGCTTGTCAGCCAATGTTGTTATGCCACGACGGCTGCTAGTGTTATGGATGCAATAATTCCATCCGATGACATTTTGTCAAGGGCATTGTCGGACATGGGGAACAACACAATCATGGATTTGTCCCCAATCAGTGACATTTTATTACCAAACTCTCCACCGGTTAAGAAGATGGCAACATCTAAAAAATCTGTTGGGTCTTCGAACCGCAGGGAGAATCAGAGAAGGGTAGCTCATCACGATTACGGCAGTTGCTGCAACAGCCAGCGGTTGAAGTAACGGTGCCACAAGAAGAAGCTATATGTTTTGTGTTGGTGGTGTGCCGGGTGGTGGTGCGATAGAAGTTAGTGGGGAGAGGTGCGCGAGTGGACAAGGGAGAGGGACGCCCGCGACAGTGGGAACACGATTGGTGTCCAGGGCAGATGTGAAACCACCACTTGTAATAAAAATCATTTTATTGTTACGACAAAAATACCACGAATCATTAGTAATAGTATCAGAGTTGTTGTAAAACTGTATTTGAAAATAAATGATCAAAGTTGGTTACAAGATTTTCTAGGAAATTTCTTTCCCTCCAAGCCAAGAACCCGAAATAAATATAGGAACTAAATATAGAAAAAAGTTCATCTCAAGAAGTCCGCGTTCTGCGAGAAACTCTCGCAGTTAAAGAGAGCAGATGCGGCTATTGCAGGAGGAGATTGGGACAATACAATCCGAAATTAATAATAAAGTGCGAAAGAGGGATGAAAGTGGAAAGGCTTCAAAAACTTTGAGTGGACGAATGAAAGTGAGACGGGTGAATGTTGAATAGCTTTAAGATGTATAAATATATTATACAAGAATAATTTTTTAAGATATAAATATTTTTTATATATAATTTAATGTGTATATATTATTTGTATAGTCGTGCGTGTTCTTTTTTCCACCAAAATTTTATGTTGATTTCCACCAAAAATGTATTGGTGAAAACGTGTTTGCATCAGCTGATCCTATCACGTGACTCTTTTTAGTCTTTGGTGGAAGCACCCCATATCCACCACAATTTACAAAAAAGAACGCTTTGGTGGAGTACATAACCTCAGATTTTTTTTAAATTTCAGATTATTTTTATATTGTTTTGTTTAAATATATTGTGCTGCTTGAAATAAACCAAAAATATTGAAATGGACAATGCGAGCAAAGCTGCTATTGCATTAATTGCAAAGCGATTAATAGAAGATTCCTCAGAGGATAGCGATGAGGAATTATTATTTAAGGAAACTGAAACTCATTCCACTATAGAAGATTATATCGGAAAAACCGTTAAGAATTATAGTCCTGAAGTTTTTAAATCCCATTTTAGAATGTCCAGAGGTGCGGTAGAGGTTTGTAGTACTTAGTTACCGTTAATTTTAAAATGAATCATGAAGTATTTAATTTATCCCATTTTGATTATTATTATTTTTTTAGCTCTTGTGTTCTGAATTGGATTTTAAGACTGAATTTACCTGTGGTTGGCGACCAATAAGCCCATTACATCAAGTACTGATGACTCTATGGACATTAGATAGGATAAAGGACGATTTATAAACTTACACCGACGTTCGCGTTCATCGTCAGCAACCTTAGACCATACACTAGTGTATGTAGGATGTATACTACATACATATATACATGTTGAAATGGACACACTGTATCTCAAGACATGACACCGAGTAATAGCAGAGAAAAATTCATGAAATTTTAATGTAGACTATAAGAAAGACATAAATTACTTTTAAAGTAAAATAAAAATCTCATTTCATAGTTAGTTCATATAAAAATTAAAATATTATCATTCAAAATTTAACTAATACATTTTAAACGAGAAGCATGTCATGAAATTAAAGTTTAGGTTCGAAGTGGAAGCTTGAAAGAAAAAGAAAAATGCCACAAGAAGGGCCAATTTAATAATTTTCCAAGTAAATAAACGTTAAATAAATTAGTACGAAAGAAAATTCAAATATTATAGCATCAGAAAAACACATAGGCTAGAAGATGCTTTAGGCAACTGGACTTACGTTTTAATATCCAAATTTTTTGCAATAACACCTTTTTTGTTGATTTTATTAAAGTCTGAACTAATTTTTATAAAATAAAAATATAAATTTTTTTCACTTGAGTTTTTATTATTATTAGGTAGTATGTGAAATTTCACTTTGTTTTTTCATGTCTTAATTTCACTATTTTTGACCGCATTGTTTTGATTTGTAGATTCAATTTTCATCATGTTGGCTAAATCTTTAAATACAAATCAGACATATATCTCTCCTATACCTCTTCACACTCTTCTTTTGCGACATCCTGTATAAAGTGAGTTATATAAAAAATCCGAGCAAAAATCAAAATACTAAGAATAAATTTCAGAAGGTGTTGCTCTTGTACCAGACTCTCGAATTGCTGCTGCTAAGTTATTAATCGCATCAATTTCCCTTTCCTTAAATCTTTTTTTATCTTCCCAAATTTCCTTTCCTCTTTGGTTTTTTAAATAAAGATACTCAGGCAAAGATATTTTCTTATCATGTTTTCTAGATAGAAAAGACCCGGTAGATGCAGAGGGTGTTGCAACTGTTTTTATCCTTTTAGGGGTTGCTTCTACGTTGTCGTTCTCACTCTCTTCTTCACCTTCACTGCCTATGTCTGTTGATTGATTTGACGATATGTTTTCATTTCTAGGCAGGGATGTTGACAATACATTCATCGGGGGACAAGTAGAAGCTTTATGCTCTAGGGCAGTGTCAAATAATTCAAAATATTCCCAGGTAATTGTTGACTCTCCACTCTTTTTTAATCGCTTCTCTTTATTATGTTTGTAAGTTTGCAATAGGTTCCTGTATTTTCCATGGCAATCGTCCCACTTAACATTATGCTTTCCTATTTCTAATATTTTGTTTGACACTTGTATCCATAGCTTGCTAATTTTACACTTCGGTTTCTCAAATTGATCCTGCATTGAAAACCTAATATCTAATAATAATTTGATGCTCTCTGAGGTCCATTTAAATTTTTGTTGGCAAGATGTGCTGGGCTTATTTATTAGGCTAGAGCTCATTGAATCTTGTGATTGTTGTGATATGTCCGAGAGTATGTCCATTGTGTCAGTGGCTACGTTTGAATTTATCTCGTTTTCCTTAAGGATTCTCTCAAATTCCAATTTTTCTCCAAGATCTTTATACTTTTGTGGATCTGCAAAAAAAGAACATTTCCCATAAAAACACCTATTCACCTAAGAATTGATAAAATTTGAGTTATAAAAACATAAATTGACTTCCTATAATAGCAACACAATTTTTTGTTTGACACCCAGAAATCCTAATTTACCAACCTGCAGATATTTCCTCAATTTCTTTTGATGTCAGTTTAATTGAATACGACAAATTATTGTAGATGAAATTAACATCCACAGCTTCCTGGTTCTCCATTTTTTATGAATTAGTGTCTATAATAAGCATTAACAAAACCAAAATCACTTCACACAACAAAATAATGGTGTATATTTTTATTTTTTTTAAGGTTATGTTGTGGTTATGTGGTCTTCCAACATAAAAGCACCAGAGTAATCACACAAATTTTCTGGTGGGACTTGGTTGCAGCTGATTTCCGCCAGATGGAATCCACCATACATTCACCAGTAATTTAAAAACGCGGTGTGGTGAGCCACCATATTTCCAGAATTCAAGATGTATAAAAGAGAAAATAAATAAATATATATATTATAATAATAGTCAATATACAGGGTGTTTATTAACTGAATGCCGATACTTAAGGGTGTGAATCCTTGGGTCATTTTAAGAAGAAAACTTAATATCAACATATGTCCTAAACCTCTTAATTTTTGAGCTACAGGGTGTTACAGTTTTAAGAAAAAATTTGCTTTTTTATTATAATTTTCTTATCACTCCAGATATTTTTATGAAATTTTGTACACACCTATTAATCATTAAGGAGCATTGTTTGATGTAAAAAATGTTTTAAAATCTTTGCCAATGACGTCCGTACGAGGTTTGAACTAAACATTTTTGAAGAAAAAAATGGTACGCCACTGCTTTTTCTAAAAACTAAAATTATTTTTAAAATCTCCATTTATTTTACAGCAAATTCGGTCCCTAGACTTACTCTCGTACGACGCACCATTTGCACGTAAAAAAATGAAAACCAAAAAAAGTTTTTTCCCCAAGTTCATTGAGACTGCTTTTGATATTTTGTTGCCATTTTGTAGACACCCACCATGCGTGGAAACACTTTTTGTGGGGCAAAAATTAATTTTCTACTTTCACAAATGACGTTCACGTAGGCATAATATTAAATGTTTGGATAGAAAAAACGGTAAGCTCATTAAATGCCCCCTTAAAGCAAATGAAATAAAAATTAGTAGGCTGGGTAAAGTGTCATAATTTTTTACGCTTCTTTTCGCAATAAAGTTGACATTGATTTTTCATTATTAAAAAATTATTAGAGTAGGAGGTAAAATCTCATAAAAAATGGTAAATTTTACAATCGGTGAATTAGCTGACATGCATTTTACTTATGGGGTTGCCGACGGAAATGCATACGAAGCCAGGAGGATATACCAAGAGCGGTATCCAAATCGCGTACTACCCGATCCGAGAACATTTTCTGGGATTCATAGACGTCTTCACGAAACCGGAAATTTAAAAGTAGACCACAGTGCTAAAGGAGTCCCTGAAACAGTAAGAACACCGGAACTTGAAGAAGGAATTTTACATGAAATTGAGGAGAACCCCGAAACTAGCACGAGGAAAATCGCGGCAACATTTAATGTTTCACACGTACTTGTTTGGAAAATTCTTATCGAAAATTTGTTATATCCATATCACATTGAAAGAGTCCAGGCATTACTCCCTAGAGATTTCCCGTTGCGCATTAATTTCTGTGAGTGGTTTCTTCAAAAGCTGCTGGAAAATCCGTTATTTGACAGGTACATCCTTTTTACCGATGAAGCTAGTTTTTCTCGAAACTCAATACGAAATTTCCATAATAACCATTTGTGGGCGGATGAGAACCCTTTTGCAATTGTTGAATCAAGTTTTCAATAAATGTTTGGGCTGGTATTATTAACGATTATTTGATAAGCCCATTTTTTCTCCCAAGAAGATTAGATGGACAATCGTATTTACACTTTCTTGAAGATCTGCCGCCAATGCTTGAAGACCTTCCTCTTTTATTAAGAAACCAGATGTGGCTAATGCACGATGGCGCGCCTCCACATTTTAGCTTACGGGTGTGTGAACGTTTAAATCACAACTATCGCGATCGGTGGATAGGCCGCGGAGGAACGCAGTCATGGCCGCCCAGATCTCCCGACCTTAATAGTTTAAACTACTTTTTCTGGGGTCATCTGAAAAGCTTAGTGTACGCAGTGCCGATTCAAACCGAAGAAGAGTTACGAAATCGTATAATAGTATGCTATACATTATATTATATTCCGGGAGTTATACGTGCAAATCCGATATCCGGGACCATACAGCTAATTCCCGGTACAGTCACAGAAAATCCCGGTCATACCCATGTGGCTAGATGTTCTTTTAATATGTTGTCAAGATCTGCACTAAAATTTATGAGTCCACGAAACACATCAGGGTTGTCCGAATTTTCTGTCTCGTCGTGTCCGCGAAGTGCTAATTCGAAAGCTCCGCAAAATTTTATGCAATCTATGATTTTAGATAATACATAACGATTTTTCGTTACCTGTTCATTGTGTTTCCCGTATATTATCCCAATATGCAGAATCTAACTGACTTCTTATGTTTATTTTACCTAAAGACTTAATGACTTAAATCTTTCACACTGTATATTGTCCACGCTTTATCCCCACCGAAAAGTAAGCACGGAAAACAAAACAGTGTATTTTTTAAATCACACCCGCACACCCACTCTGCTTTTGTGTATACATTATTGTTAAATTATCTTTTATAACTTTTACTTCGGCTTGTTCCACTAACTTCAAAATTTAATTGTGGTGTTGGCCCATCTAATTATTTTATTTTTAGTGTATATCATAAGGCAGAGAACCAAATAAAGTTTTTTTTTTAAAAAACGAAATACTATTCATTTTAATAACTATAATATCCGTAGACGCCTAAACGAAAATATTCACACGTGCCGCTCGCAGAAATAAACCACCACATACCACGTACGAAATATTACTGCATTTACTGCAGCAGTGGCTGTCGCTGTTGCAGCCGCAAAAGCCCATATCTTCGTGTACTGGGTCACGTGCCTGATTANGCAACCCAATTGTTAGTTATCATTGATAGTTTCAGCCGATATACTAAATTATATGCGGTGCGGCAGGCGACTGCTAAAACTGTTGTTGCTAAATTAAATAATTATGTGGGCCAGATTATTAAGCCGGCCGCTGTATTAACCGATAATGCCCCTCAATTCCATGCTAAAACATATCAGGACTTTCTTAAGGAAAAGGATATAAGAATAGTTCACACCTCTGTATACTTTCCACAGGGCAACGCGACGGAAAGAGTTAATAAAGAGATCGGTCGTTTATTAAGAGCGTTTTGTTTCCATAAACATACCAAATGGGCTTATGTATTAAGCGAGGTTGAGAATTGTATTAATCATATTAGACATGAGGTGTCAGGTTTTACGCCTGCCTTTTTATTATTTGGTACTCAGAGTAATAATAACATTCAGCAAATTATCAAATTTCCCGTGCCCGAAACTACGATAGAACAACCTTTAAACGAGTATTGGCGAGTTGCTTATGACCGTATGCTCAGTAAAGCTGAAAGGAAAAAAAGCAAAATAGATAATCAAAATAATCCTATTTCACTGATACCCGGGGATCTAGTTTTATTAAAGACACATCCCTTGTCATGTGCAGCTACCTCGGAAATCAAAAAATTATTTCTCTTGTACGAAGGTCCATACTCCGTAAAAGAAAGAGTTGGTCCTAATTCGTACTTACTATCAGGATTAAATGGGTCGATCCTGGGCCCTCACAATATTATTAATTTAAAATTGTACAAAGTCGTACCAGATGTGTTGACATAACTATCGAGAGAGTTAGCTCTTTTAGTAAGTTTAGTTTTAATTACTATTTTTTTTTCTTTCTTTTGTATTTCATTCTCATTTCTTAGTTTGAGTATTGAATCGTGGTACCAGTTGGTTTTTGTCCCACGATTAAATAGGGGGGTAATGTGATGCCCTATTTAGTTAGTTACCTATATGTTTTGTATTGGTGGTGTGCCGGGTGGTGGTGCGATAGAAATTAGTGGGGAGATGTGCGCGAGTGGACAAGGGAGAGGGACGCCCGCGACAGTGGGACCACGATCGGTGTCCATGGCAGATGTGAAACCACCACTTGTAATAAAAAATCATTTTATTGTTACCAAAAAAATACCACGAATCAGTAGTAATAGCATCAGAGTTGTTGTAAAACTGTATTTGAAAATAAATGATCAAAGTTGGTTACAAGATTATCTTGGAAATTTCTTTCTCTCCAAGCCAAGAACCCGAAATAAATATAGGAACTGAATATAGAAAAAAAGTTCATCGACCATTTTCCCAATTAATCACAGTGATAATGACGTGTACAGGCTGTTTTAAATTTCAAAGACAAAATAACAAAAATGAAATTGCAATTAGGATGTCAATCATATAATAAAACATCAAAATCAGATTGGGTCTTTGCAAGAAATTCATTGAAATTGAGGCATTAATTAATAATTAAAAAATTAAACTAGCCGAATACTATACGTATACATATATTTTAAACAAAATAAGGTACAGTTTATTATATAAAACGTGGTAATATAAACATTAAAATAAAAATGCGTCATTTTAATTAAAAACTTATTGAGAACTACTGACTACAAAATGCGTCTCTCTTATCACGTAGGGGCGTACAATCCAAGACATGGATATACAATACACAATACACACACGCCTCTACGTGATAATAGGGACGAAATGTGTGCTCGGAGCTCGGAAGACTATGCAGTGTTGCCAGCGTTATTCGAAGCGCTTAAACTCTAACATTTTTTTGAACAATCATCAAAATAATTTGAAATATGTTCATAAAAATACTAACAGTGTTCCCGATATTCAGAACTACCTTTTAAACCCAATGTCCAATTGTTCACATGATTTTCAAATGTTGTATGTGATTTGTGTTAAAAATCATTGCTTTGAAAATTAATGAATAGTATTTTGTTTCAAGCATACTTGTACCAAATAAAAAAACGTGTGTATTACCACTTCATTAATTAATATTCTGTAGTTAAAGGTTATGTTTACTTTACTATGAAGTGTTGACGTTGACTTTTGTTATGTACATGTGGATAGGAAGATTAGGACAACTGGATCATAGGATTTCTTTGTTAAATTTATTTTTTGGATAATCTAATAGATATGTTTTTAAATAGTGCAATTTTAAACTTTGTGATGGTCTTTTATTTGCTGAAATTAATATTTCAATCGTTTGCGGTTTTCTTTATTATGAACATAAAAATTGTATGTTCATGTCAACTCATTTAATATGGGTTGAGAATACTGCATAGTTTAATTTTGATACACTTTTAAACCTAGTTACTATTTTTTGTATTATTAGAATTCATTACAGTTGAGGTCTTGTTCTAAATAATTTTCTTGTCACATGACTTAGCATACCTGCAATTCGTTGATGCTCGCTCATAAATGACTGCTTCTTATGTAAAAGAGCAGTCCCCAAATTATACCTACCTCTAGGAGAATGTAGAAAATATTGGCAACTTAAGTTTAGAACTCAAAAAACAAGACAAGCGTAAAATATTAATATTAAAATTAATTTATAGCAGATATATACAAATAAATAAATACTGATCCTCTGACATCTTCGTCAAGTTTATTTAATTTAGAATCACATACATAAACAAGTTACAAAACCTCGTAAACGAAACCTAAAAATAAGTATATTTAAATCATAAGTTCAGGAAAATGTGTGCAAAATTTCAATTGAATATTTCAAAAAACTTCAAAATTGCAAATTACAATTGAAATTGTAATTTTCCCAATATATATATATATATACTGGGAAACTGATTAAACAATTAAAATTAAAAAAATCTCCAGGTCANAACAAAAACCGCACTGCGTGTTTATAAGGTCCTTTAAGCTTAGATGGAAAGAGGGGGACAACAAATTGGTCCCTCTAAATTTCGATCCCAAACGGTTCCGAGATGTTGGTGGAGAATTATTAGAAAATTGAATGTTTTATGTCGCAACGAGAAGACTAAAAACATAAATTAATTAATTCATCCTGAACCAGAAATACAGTCCACAAACAATTTCAAGAAGTGAATCAAGAATCCAACAGAAGGAATGTTTCAGTCTAAAAGGTAGGTTTGCCATTTGTCTCCAATTGATTACTAATTCAGATATAATTCGATATCTAAATGATTGTTTTTATGATGTAAAAAAAAAGTTTTGCTACCAAATTCGGTGAATTCTCGGCGAAGCTAACACTTGCGGGTATAATTAAAAAAGATATGTAATTTTTTTGTAATTTATTTAAAAAAGTTAACTGTCATTAGACTTTGACAATAGCTTTTCCGAAATTTACGCCATTAAACATATCAATGAAGGCTTTAGGCATGTTTTCAAAACCCTCTGTCACAGTCTCGCGATATTTTAACTTTCCTTCTTGTATCCAAGTTTTGTTTTGTTCGATACCTTCAAACCATCTCTTTATCCATCTGTTGACTAGGAAGCCTCTCATTTTTAACTCATGCCCCACTAACAGCAACTGAACAATGGATGCTAAAAAATTATAACGGATGTTGAAAAATAACAGTTACATCTAAATACAAAGATTAAGAAACAAATCAATAATACGTAAGTATGAAAATAATATAATTACAAACAAAATTTAAAGTCAAGGGGTATCTTAAAAACCAACTAACTATTAAATGGAGGTTACAATTTTAACTGTTTTTCTATAAATTCTAAAAGAGAAACTATGAAAAATTATTTCTAGATTTGTGCCCAACATCTTACCTTTTGGGGTACTTTTCTCATTAGATGCAGATATAGCTCCACATACTGAAATCCTTCCAAACGTATTCATGGAGGACATGATAGTATTACTTATCTCTCCACCTACCTGAAAATCTTACAATAAATACACGCAGGACTTTTCTGCTGTGTGTCCTTCTAAGATACGTTTTTTTTATCTAGAAAAATTGTTCGTGGTATTTTTGGTAAAATAATTTCTTAAAAAGCATAAAAAAGGCACAAAATTGTATATTTTACAGCAGGATTTGAAAATGCCGTTTTAAATTTCGAAATAACTATTACTAATATGATCTACACAGTAAACTGCTTTTTGAAATATACAGGGTGATTCAGAACTGATCTAAAAAATAATTTCGACGTACAGGGCTCTTACAAATACAATTTTGTAAAGAAAAAATCAAAAACGGCAGTTCCAAAATGATTTAAAAATATACTCCTGCACGGCACTGGAAACTGGTCCACTTGACCTCTCACAATGCGACCAGCATGGTGGCAAAGTGTGATAAAAACGAACAAAAACTTTCGCAAGGAAATAAATAAATTGAATTTTATAGTACCTATTTTATATCGGCAAATTCAACTGCTTTAGCCGTCATTGTTATTATTAATTAATAAAATTAGTTTGTGGTTTTAAATAATAAAATAAAATATCTGATGTTAC
>NW_019417343.1:89769-92758 GCF_000390285.2 Anoplophora glabripennis | reverse complement strand
TGCCGACTAGCTTACTTATAAAACGTTTCGTGAGTTTTTGCAGTATGCCCCATGAACTTGGCCAACTGGTCAATTTCATTTCCTTGTAAATTGAGTAGTTGGGTCACAGTAGCTATATGTTTTCGTAATCTACAAGAGGTTAATAATTCGGGATACTTTGCGTTGGATAATTTAGCATACTTTCGAATGGCCGAACAGCCATCAATCCAAAGTTTTGATTTTGGATAAGTAAAGAAATATGGATTCTCTACTGGAAACCACGGTTCATTTCTCAGTTTTAATAGTAACGAGTAATACTTTTGCATTTTTCGTGGTATTAGGATTGTCACCGGCCTACTCCCCTTTCCAATAGAAGTAATTCTTTTGTAATTCTGAGTTAATATTTTTTCATTATCTGTTAGTGAACTTGCTAACTCCGTTTGTAACAAGGTATTAATGTTTTCATATTGATCTTTCAAGGACTTCCATTCAAGATACTGAACATCGCCCACTCTTTTCCTATTATGTAATATGGTAGAGACAAGTACAGTTTCTATCAAAATTCGATATATATTTAAATCTCTTGAAAGTAATAATTTTTGGTAAGATTCTTCTGCAGTTGTGTCAACCAGTTTTACTAATTTTATAATATCTTCGGTTATTGGCAGTAACTTTGGTTTGGTGGCTGATTTTTCATGTAGGTCCTTTAATGCTAGACTCCCTATTTCTGTTGCCCACTGAGAAGTAACCAAACTTTTAAATCTTTCAAGATCTGTTAAAGTCTTATCAATATCGTGTTGAAAATAAGGGATTTTTTTCCGTAAAATTAATTTTGCTGCCAAGTCACACAAATTAATTAGTGTCGTTCTAAAATGAAGTGCTAAGGATGCTGCTCCAAAATTTCTGCTATCTGCATCATACCTTGACATTGTTTTTACAGCATCAAGCGCTAAGTCAAAATTCTCCGCTTTCAACATGGAAAGCATGTCTTCGTAAGAATTAAGTTTTTTCATTTCAATAACAAATTTGCCACATTCACGTAGCTTATTTGAAATATGATAAATTTTTCGCTTCATCTTGGTTTTCTTAAGTAAGTCTTCACCATAATGTATAATAAGTATATCTTCCGTTACCACTTTGGTTACGTCATCAGGTTGCATTTTATTAAAAAGATCTGTTTTGACCCTAAGTTGATTTAAAATATCTCCATATTTTTTCTGACAGGCTGCATATGTCAATGATTCCGCCAATGGACGTCCGGTGTCTTGAGATCCTGTTGGTCGTGCAAAACATTTTTTTGAATGTCTGGATAAATATAAGCGCTTGTAATAACCTTTGCAATATTTACAAATTGCAAATTGCTCTTCATCATTTTCTTTGCCGATTTTACGTTTTTTAGGAACAATTTTTCCGCGAAGGGCATTATCCAAATTTCCGTTATTTCTAATTAGAGCTAATATATTTTTCTTTTCCTTTGAATTAGGTCTAAGATTTAGTAATTGTTTTACTTCTTGTTCGTCTTTGTGACGTCTTTCAAGATGTCTTGAAAAATGCCTGGATATAATTTCGCACTCACAAAATTTACATACAGTTTTCTTGTATCTATTAGTATTTAGGTATGGCGAGTCATAAACACATGGTTTCTAAAAAAAAAAACATTATTTATTTAAATTAATAAGTACTGTTTCTTATTTGGAAGGCGACTATAATTTAATTTTATTATAATCTCATAACCCGCATTATTAACTTTTAATGACTTTATTTTTGTTAAATTGTCATTTNGCTAAAATTGATGGTTATCCCTGCAAAGTGAAAAAACTGTTCTCCTCATTTGTTTAAATAGAAAAGTTAGCTAATAAAATTTTTTGACTCACGAGATGAGAGATGTGTTGTATTATGTTCCTTTAGTCAATTTTACAATAATCTCGTGGATAGGACTTTTTTCGAGTAAAAGTTTTATGTGCTTGGCCTAGAACTGTTAATGGAAATTACTAAGAACTTACAAAAAATATGATTTGTATACATCCCAGCTCTTATTTTAAAATTATTTTTTTTAATGAAGGTTATTTTTTGGTATCTTACATTACTATCGTCAGTAAAGCTGTCATTCGGAGTTGATCCAGGAGTTGATGGAATATATTCCGACTCGCTCCCATCTGTAGCATAAGGGTCGGGTTCGTCTTCTGGAGATAATTCTCCGATGCCATTATCTGGAAATATTCCCACTGTTTTACCACTTTTTATGTAGCAATTTTAAGTCTTATTTTGATTCACCCTCGGGTGTGAAGTAACTTCGTTAGCGAAATGTGCGACATATTTTAAACCATCCAATGAACATAGTAATAGTAACGGAAAACAGAACTATTCAAATACTTACCTTGTGCTTTATCTTTTAATAAATTAAATATTCTCCACGTTCTATGTCTCAGATTAGCAGCCATTGTATTATTTATGCACAGAAAAAGTACACAAGTACAAGTCAACTAAACTCCTAAAGACTGAGAATAGGATTAAGGTTATGTTTAGCACACGTGATTTTGCATGTTTGCCAGATTTAGGATGCCACAGTGCATGTTCTTTTGAGGGTGCCAAATTGACATGAATTATATAATTATATACACGTGTATATAATGCAGCGCCCTCTATGAAAAGATACCTGAACAAGTTAATATGTCTGTTTAGAAAAATATCCAATTTGGCACCATTACGTTTTTTGCATATTATATTTTAAAGGCACCTGTACTATCCTAGGAAGGAAATATACACGCTGTCGTACTGGCACCCGAAAGTGGGTGCCAAAAGGTAAAATTGGGTGCCTAATTGACGAATAGTGCATGAAAATGGTGCTACATTGACACAATATAAGTATATATATATATATATAAATATATATATATATATAACCTATACCACATTATATTTACCAGTTATAGTTTGAATTCGCGACAATCATGAGCTCGCTTGACAAGTTTGGACGTCGAAAAGGATCTCATTGTGGGCGGGGTCCGCG
>NW_019417343.1:74497-89394 GCF_000390285.2 Anoplophora glabripennis | reverse complement strand
ATACCTGCCTTGAAATATATTTAGTTTATTCCAATTTATTTATACCGTCAGTAGGTAATTCGTGAATAGATGTTTCAAAAAGTATCCATTTCAAAAATCGTTCTTGTGAAAATCTATATTTTTGTATAAGTGGATTGTTCCTTGAAATTCAGAAGTGCCAAGGAAAACGCGTGACCTTGAAAATTTTAAAATTTACAGACTCTCCGGGCACTTAATATTTCGGAATTTGTAACCGAGCTAACATTGCATACAGCTGGCCGTTTATAAAACAAATAAGGTGTACGGCTTCTCAGTGAAGAGGGGAGTGGTTCGAAGAGACTCAACGTTGAGCAAATGATAGTAGTAGGGCGCCAGACAAATTTCTACCACAGAATACCTCAATATTTACATTACCTCAAAATTTGTCAACTCAGGCAAAATAAAACGATACCAAAAGTCAATCTATACTAAAGTTTTATTATTTGAGATATTTTTTTACGGATGATATATTTTATAGATCTAATAGACAATAGACAGTTCAATAACAAAAATAATTAATGGTAAATCCGCTCGCTAAGAGGAGAAAAAAAATCTAACGTAACTAATATATGATTATTCCTAAAACAGAAATTAAGTTAGGGGAAAAAGGTTAAAGCGGTATGGGCGCAGGAAAATACCAACTATAAATCCGAGTAAGCATATTCAAAGCGTCGCTCGAGCTCAAGCGCATGCGCTAATCGTCTTTATTTGCAGACGGATGGTAGTAATAACGCCGACTACATAAGCACCTCAATTTCCGCCTATATAGAAAAATGTATAGCAGTAAATCGTATAGAATAAAATATGAAATATGGAAAATTGCATTGAGCAAACTTACTGCGATAACTACTGTGCCAATAACACAGCCAATATTTTAAAGTATAACCAAATTACTACCTAAACACTAGCATATAAAACCAATTTATATATATATATATAAAACCATTTGATATATATATATATATAGACATATAAATAAATATATAGATATAGAAAGCAGAAAAAAAAGAAATAACTTGCGGCTACTAAGCTTCCTGGACTCTGATTTAGCTGCACCACCTGTGTTGTCCACTAGATGGAGGGGTCCAATAGTTGATGTAGGTACCACTGTTGTAGTCGACAGTCCAATTGTCCACACAAAGAGTACTTCCGCGAGAAACGGTTCCTTTGTTCGTTTGCAGTGGGCCAGTGGAGTCGGCAAGGCGGTGGAAAATCTTCACCACAACGCTTGAAAGTTCGACTTGACTTGACTTGAATCCGTCCAAAGAACCCCTCGTGAAGGGGTTCCTGACTCACTATTTCCACTGTTAGTGGCAGAATAACAATTGGTTGTACTTCTTCTCGGTGGAGTTACCAGCACTATCACCCGGCACTGTTTTAATTTTAACGAAGTGAAGGGGGAGACTTTATCCTGATATCCACAGGTATTTGTTGGATGTTTCAAACAAAAATACTTCTTGTATTCCACGTAACCACTCCAACTAAATATTACGCGAGTTGAAAATCTTGATCCTACAATGAGATGATCCAGAAAATCACCGATTTTTACAACGCGTTCCCCACCAGTCATCAAATCGTACCCCAGCCTAACCTCTCTGCCTTCCGCGAAAAACAAAGAGCCATGTGACCAAAGCCGTCCCGCGGACACTCGCGACACACGGCGGTTATCTTAATCATACTCCACTAGAGTTCTTCTTGGAAATGATAGTACGTCAACTCAAACCAAGAACGGCAACCAATTTAACACGAGGAACATTAAATTACTGAATAAATAAAGTATCAATAAATTTCACGTTACAAATTCAATTCAACAAATGTAACAACCCTAAGCAGAACACATTCCATCAATGTTCATCGCTGCCACTATTTGCAATAATTAGATAGAATCATGCAATTGATTTAATATCATGCTTTTTCTATTTTTTGCTTCCCATTATGTTTTATCGCGTAGTATAAGTAACGTAGGTAGCTCTTGTATTATTTTATCAAAAGGAAAGTGCAACGGAAGCACACCGCAGGTATAAAACCAAGGTGGTTGGTGGCTTCAGGTGCGCCAGTCTGTATCTAGCACGTAATAAACTTGTTCTCGAAAGCTCATTATTCCAAGTGCCCAAATCCCATGCCCAAGTACGAAATTATAGAAATAAAAGTATTGGGTACGGTCGAATGTTATATCCAGTGGCGGCTCGTTAGAGGAGGCTGGGGAGGCTATGCCTCCTCTGCAGTTTTTGATAGTATTGCAAAAGTTTTCTTTTAAGTTTTTTATTTTACATCATATCATTAATGTTCATACAAATCTATATTCATATGCAACTAATTAGGTACCTACTAAGGGAGATCTCGAGTACGTAAATATACGATTTTTTTAAATGTTTACTATTTTTCGCGCCCTCCCAATTCGCATTATAGTCGCTGAACTACTAACTTTCTCAAGCCTCCAGCCTTTACCAGTGTTCTATATCCTGCGTGGCCATGAAATGATGCCACGATGTCTACATTCGAGCTTAACCAGTCGAGTACGGAGGCTTGTTGCCACCTCCTATCTCTTTTTAACAAGCGAATCTCAATATAGCCTTTCCTCTCTACCACCTTGGCGATCGGAGTTGTATGTTGCAATGTTGCATTTCATAATAAAAACATTGGTCGTCTGTGAGTGCACGAGTTGTTTTTAACTAGTGTTTATGTGAAGTTTTTCTTAAGATTTTTTGTGAGACGATCATAATTAATTAGTAAAATAATCATTTACATTTTACTCTGGTACCTACGTACTTAATCTTATTAAAATAAAATGAGTGTGGAAAACGAACATAACCTCAACAACTTCTTTAATTGCATGGACATTGTAGATTATTTATTATTAAAACGATTTAGTACTCTCAGTTATGATGAAAAGCTCATACTTAATTAAATAGAAATCGAGACCAACACCTTTGCCGCCTTTAGTTGAAGTGGAATAATTCACTGGTCAACATTTTGTTTAGGCTTGTGCACGGGAATCGAAGGTGGTATCCTAGGGATTTTGGGGTCGCTGATTACGATGAGCGGGTCGGTTAGGCTCCATCACGTCAAGTTCAAGGTCATTTGAAGGTCAAACTGTCAAAAAACCTTCCAAAAATCTGAAAAAATTCATGGACATGTTTTTTAGGGCGCTGAATCCGAATCCGGTGTTTATTTTTGCTTCAAGTCATTCAAGGTCATCTTAAGGTCATTTGAGGGGTTTTTGAGACAAAAAAATCCGAAAATTCTGAAAAAAATTCGTACGTATGTTTTCGAGGACCCTGAACCTGAATCTGAGGTCAGTCGACCTCATTTCAAGGTCATTTGGAGGTCAAATGGTCAAAAAGCCTTCCAAGAATCTGAAAAAAAATGCATGGACATGTTTTTGAGGTCGCTGAATCCGAAATTTATTTTTACTTTGCATGCATCCTCGAGGTCATTCAAAGTCATCTCAAGGTCATTTGAGAGGTTTCTATAGTCATTTTCCAAAGAATCTTTTCTGGTATAAGTCTCATTAATGCATAACATGGTAAAAATCTGAATCTGCAAAATGCACAATTGTGCCACAGAACTAGAATACCTGCCTTGAGATGACCTTGAATGACCTCGAGGATGCATGCAAAGTAAAAATAAACACCGGATTCGGATTCAGCGACCTCAAAAACACGTCTGTGAATTTTTTCAGATTATTGGAAGATTTTTTGACCGTTTGACCTTCAAATGACCTTGAACTTGACGTGATGGAGCCTAACCGACCCGCTCATCGTAATCAGCGACCCCAAAAACCCCAGGATACCATCTTCGATTCCTGTGCACAAGCCTAGATAAAATGTTGACCAGTGATTTATTAATTAATGAATTTGGATTTGACTTATAAAATAAATTAATTGCTCAAATCTATGATGGTGCCGCGACAATGTCAGGTCATGTTAATGGACTTCTAAGAAAAATAAAAGACGTCGCGCCTCAAGATTATTTTAATCAAAGTTACGCACATAAATTAAATTTAGTTTTAAGTAAACGGAATTAGTGAGAATTTTTTTTAAATCTTTCCGGATTTTCGTCATTCTTTTATCGATTAAAACAATTATAGTTGTTGGACAAAAATTAAATTTTTTTTCTTAAAAACCTTTACAATGATTTTTGAACAAACCTGTTGTATTTCAAATTTTGCAGAATAAATTAACTGACGTAATATTTTCTAAAAAGAGAATTAATTCACTTATCAAAATTAAAAGAATTCCGTAATAATAAGATACATTTCAACGCGTTGTATGCAATTTTCTTAGAAGATATTGACGAAACCTTTAACGATGACCCGAAGACAAGTTTAAAGTTGCATTCATTTCAAGCCTGCTCTACCAAAAATACCATATGAGCCGCCACTGGTTATATCATATTATCTGAACGTGCTATTTCATATTATCTGAACGCATAGTGGGTCAATATTCAAGTAAAAGTGCCAAAAGAAATTAACTGAGAACAATATATCTAGATATTTGTTTAAAAGCAGTAAAACAATAAAAAACTTTCTCCTTTTTTTCTAAAAGAAATACATTCGCATGTCGCAGTGTAAAGTACATTAGGACATTATTCAAAAGTACGTACTGTCCTACTTAAATAAGTACATAATGGTCACCGTATTTATAGGTATCTACATAAATTTAAAGTTGTAACGTACTTTACTGGGTTTTGATTTTGGTAATCACGGTTCGGTTCTGACGTTACTTGTGGCCGCCCCCGGTATACTACCAACATATTGTTGTAAAAATATGCTCCATCTTGCTAGACGTCCAGTCGGACTTTTAACGGAGAGACTGGTGGTCGGTAATAACGGTAAAACGGTATCCTTCCAGATATGGCCTCATTTTCTCAATTCCCCACACCATGGCTAGACACTCCTTCTCGGTGGTGGAATAATTTTTTTCGGCAGAGTTAAAGATGCGGCTAGCATATGCCACGACATGTTCGGTTCCCTCAACATTTTGGGTCAGGGCCATCCCTAGGCCAATATCGGAAGCATCGGTCTGTAAAATAAACGGTTTTTCAAAATCAGGGCAAGTCAAAATCAGGGCTTCGGTAAGACATTTCTTTAAAGCTGTGAAAGCTTTTTCCTGTTCGGCAGTTCATTTCCAACGGTGATTTTTCTTGAGTAGTCTGGTTAACGGTGCAACTACTTCTGAAAATGACGGAACAAATCTACGGTACCAGGAGGCTGTACCTAGAAAGCGTCGGATATCTCGGACATTTTTCGGGGTTGGAAACTTCTGGATTGCTTCCACTTTTTCTGGATCGGTGCGGATTCCCTCAGCGGTTACCATATGGCCTAAATATTTTAAGGATTTCCTGCAAAACTGGCATTTGTCAGTATTTAATTTCAGGTTGGCCATACGCAGTCGGCGGAAAACTTCCTTAAGATTTTTCAGATGGTCCTCAAATGTTTCCCCTAAGACAATTATATCATCTAGATACGCGAATACATGCGGTTCTAGTTCGGGACTAATGATACGGTCTAACAGGCGTTGAAAAGTGGCAGGTGCGAAATGTAATCCAAACGGCATTACTCTGAACTGAAAAAGTCCTCTTCCGGGGACGGTAAAAGCGGTGACAGGTTTACTTTCGGCTGACAGAGGAATTTGCCAGTACCCTTGTTTCAGGTCGATGCTAGAGATATACCGGGCTCGCCATAGTTTGTCTAGGATGGCATTTATGTACGGTAGGGGGTATGCATCTTTTTCTGCGACTTCGTTCACTTCCCTGATGTCGATGCAAAATCTTGGACTTCCATTCTTCTTCCGGACTATCACTACTGGTGAACTCCAAGGGCTACTTGACGGTTCTATTATCCCTTGTTCTAGCATGTCGTCCACTTCCTGGTTAATAATTGCCTGCATGCGGGGGTTCTGGATTAGCTTAGTAGCACCTTTTATATCGGAAAAACTGGGTAATTCCTGATCCAGGAATTCTTTTAGTCGGGTTTCTTCGTCCTCGGTTAAATGCAGGGAGAGTTCTCCCACAGGAGTATACGGGGTTGTCGGCGGTGACCTATGGACTTTTTTATCATTTAAGTAAATGGTGTTACTTAATAAGTCCATCCTAAAATTATTTCGGCTTAGTATGTCCATCCCAATTATCATGTCGGATGTTAAATCGGGTAGATGGTATATTAATTGGAAAAACTTGGTTTTATTTACTAAAAACTCCAGGTGATATCCACCACGAACGGTTACTGGTTGCCCATTGGCCAATACGGTAGTCGGTGTTTCTACCTCTTGGAATGGCATGTTCAGTTCGGTACAATAGTCGGCTACTTTATTGCTTATGTAAGAGAGCAAAGCTCCGGTATCTACAAGTGCGGAAAAATATTTGTTCTTAATTTTCACTTGTATATGTGGGCGGTTATCTCCTCCGGCGATGGCTGCATTGTGTGATGTCGAAGGGCGGTTACATCTGCAGTCGCGTGTCATCACTCCATTTTGCCCACATCTGGAGCAAAATAATTGCGGAGGAGCTCGGCATTCATATCGGTTGTGGCCAGGTTGACCACATCTCCAGCAAATAGTTCTCCGGTTGAAGCTGCCAGGCGACGGCGTCGATTGAGTAGGTCGGGTCTCAGGTGACTGTGGAATTGGTCCAGCAGGCCTTTCTGGGGTAGGTTCTGACCTGTTCCTATTTTCTGCGGAATTTCGGGGCTTAAACGGTGGTCGTGAGTTTACTGGTTCCCGGTTTCTTGGAATGCGGTAACTCTTTTCGGTCTGAGCAATAGCCCGGTAATGTGTTTCGGTATTTGAGCTCTTTACTCAACGCCTCAAATTCCTCTATACGGGCTACCAGATCACTAGTACTCGTGATGTCGCTTTGGCGTATATACTGACGGTATTCTGGCAGTAAATTCGCATATAAGCGGCGCAACATCTTTTCCGATGAAAATCCTCCATGGCGGCGGATTAATGTTTGTAACGCCACAATATAATCTCTCCCGGTTTCGCAAGTATTCTGCTTTCGTTTTCGAATTTGCTCTTCCAGAAATTCTTGGTAGTTTGCCGGTAAATAAAATAATTTAAAATCGGCCAAAAATTCTCCCCATGTAGTCCAGGAATCTCGGTTATTACGGTACCATGCCAGGGCATTGCCTTGAAAAACTTCGAACAGGGCTGGTAATAATTCGGTAGTGGAGATTTCGCGTTTCTCCTGCAGTTCATACAATTTTTCCAGGAATTCGGTAGCGTTGGTTTTTCCATTGAACTGTAATTTCCAAGTTCGGACTATGTCACATGTATCCCCAATGCTGTGGTTCTTTTTGACGGCTCTTCTCGTTGATTCCATGTTTGGCTGGAAAGAGGCGGTTCGGTATCAGGTCCAGAGGATGAAGACGGTTGTTGCTGATTTTTCCCGGATTTGGGATAACCCTTTCGGAAAAAGGTTACTAATCTCTTTCTTAGTGTCGGTAATGTTCCCTTGGTGGTCAAAGAGAACTTTTCTAGCTCTCTGACAAGCTCATCTTTCTTGAGCGTGTAGATCCAGCTTACTCTTGCTGGCGGTTGTTCAGCCTCACTAGAATCTCCGGATTGTTCAGGTTTCTCTGGATGCGGTATGTTATTGCGGCCGGTATCGGACGGCATTCTGATAGTTTATTACGATTTAGTCAGACGTCCCAATTAGAAAAAGTCGGTATCAACAGATAGGGATAACCTATCTCGGAAACGGTAGCTCGGATTGCAATAAAACTATCAAATATCGAATGTACACCCTCGATTTACTTAAAATTGAGGGGTCGCTTGCTATATTCCACTCAAATCCTAACTCCGGGAAAATCCGGGTGAAATGTCAAAGTCGGTGTCGGTGCTCTATTTGCACGCCTGGTACTAATTATTAGTCAAATCTTTCTTAAATCGTGTTTCCCAACGATTTATCGGCAATATCTTGGAGGTGACTTGTCGGATTGGTTCGGGACTGGTTGCAATCGATTCTTCACCCTTGAAAATAGTGAAAATGACACTTTCTACGCCTCTCCTGTGGCTAGGAAGGCTTCGGGTGAACTCGGCAAAAATCGGTAATTTTCGGTTATCGGTAGTAAATCCTTCTACGAGACTTAGTCTTGAATATTAGACGTCTAGCTTGATTAATTTCGGAAAAATTAGCTGTTAACTTTTCCGAGAAAAGTCGGATTGATTCGGATTTAATTAAATTCGGATTTTTACCTTTACCTCTACACGGACAAATCAATTTTCACAACCTTAGTGCCTTCATAACAGGCTTAGACAAAATCTGGTAACATTGACTCTGTTCGGTATTTGACTCTACTTGTTATTAAAAGTTCAAATCGGTCTTGTTCTACTTTTAATATTGACAAAGAAAAATTGCTCTAACCGCATTCAACGGGGTTCAAAAAAAATTTTTACTTTTGATTTTCAATTATAAAAAAATTACAGGCCTTTCAACAATTAAACAAATTCTCTAAATTAAATTCAGACGGAAAAAAATGGTTTTGAATTATTTAACCAAAAGCAAATGATTGCTTTTAATAATATTTACACAGAAGTAAATAACGGTCCCTGAACGGTATTTAAATAAAAGAAAATAACAGTTCCTAAACGGTATTTAAATAAAAGAAAATAATAGTCCCTGCTCGGGCGCCAAATTTTTGTAACGTCCTTTACTTTATTTTGGTTTTGATTTTGGTGGTGACGGTTTGGTTCAGACGTTACTTGTGGCCGCCCCCGGTATACTACCAATTCTAAACGGAATCTAAATTCGCAAATTCGAATTATAAATTACTATAGTTATTGACGTCACTGTCGTCCCTGTTTGGACGCCTAATTTTATGACGACCCTTGACTACTAGTTTATCGGCACCGGTGGTTGGCAGCCGGCGGTGGTGAGTGACGCCACAGGAACGTACTCCGGATTAAATCTTTTTGTTCGGTTTGTCTCGGGCGCCAGTTTCCATATCTTTTACGTGGGGGAAACTCCACGTGAAACCTACCCTCGATTTAGAGTAAGTACTCGGGATAGCTGCAGTGAAGAAAGTTTAATTCCAAGGGTCTGTTATATTTCTTTTACTTTTTATCAAAGTAGTTCTTTGAGTGTAGTGTTATTTTACTTTTAAAATAAACAGACTTATCAGTGTAGGTCACAAAAAGATACTGCGACTTTTTACTGATCGGAATTTATCAATCTTATCGGTGTTAAGAATGAAGACAACTGGAAATATATTTACTAGGTTTATTTGATATTAACAAGGCCTACGGAAATTGAAACAAACAAAAGTAAAATAAATTATAATTACGATTATTAAAACTAACTAAAATCAGAAATATACGAATAATTTACAAGCGGTGTAGTCAAAACAAAAATGGGTTAGAGCAATTATTATTTACGACGGATTTAAAATGCCTATGCGGTTTTCCGGTGCTGTAAATAGATACAAAATTAGCACTTAGTCAAATATCAGGACTCAAAATCGGTACGGTAGCAAAACGGAATATTTGGCGTTTGGTTTATTTAATAAACAATCTAATACTTTAAGAAACGGTACGCCGAAATAATATTCGGTTTTAAATTTCGGTCGGTGCTAGAAAGGGAAAAAACAAATAAGGTTAATAAATTAGAGTAATAAATAATCAATAAAATAAGTCGTTCCCAAATGGCTCTGAAACAGAGAAAAATAATTACGGGTTATTCTAATTCTACCAATAAATATTGGCGGCGGTTTCTAGCAAAGCGACGGAAATTAAACGGATATTTAACCAGCCAGGAAGAGAAAGCCAAGCAATGCAATTTACAACGGGCATAAATAAGCAAACGGTAGTCAGGAAAATGATTTTGTGGGTTAACAGGAGGCAAAGTCTGGGCGAAGTGCGCGTTCAAATGCGGGGCGGCCGACAGATTTCTACCAGAAGCGGTGGGGCACCCAGCCAAACTTCGAGGGTCTATCCGTCGCTGCACAGCCGACACACAACGTCTTCTACTGGCGGTGAGACACCTAGCCAAACCAGCAGTTTCGGTTATTGTGCCTTACAGCGTTTATCACGCGAGAGCGGTGAGACACCCAGCCAAACCTTCGCCGACAACGCTGCTGCCGTACAGTCTGACACCTTCACGTCCTCTACTGGCGGTGAGACACCCAGCCAAACCAGCAGTTTCAGTAAAGGGGCTCACAGCGTTTGTCGAACGAGGGCGGTGAGACACCCAGCCAAACCCTCGCCGATAACGCTGCTGCCGTACGAACCTGCACTCAACGTCTTCCACTGGCGGTGAGACATCCAGCCAAACCAGCAGTTCGGTTGACGTGACGGACAACGTTCGTCGAACGAGGGCGGTGAGACACCCAGCCAAACCCTCGCCGACAACGCTGTGATCGTACTGTCTTGCCAAAGTTCAAAACGGCCAGACTTATACCATAGCAGGACAAGTAAATATAGGAAAATACAATTTGCTTACTTATTCCGGATAGTTGCTCCCGGCGGCTAACCCCTTGGGTCGGATGGCGGTCTCTAGTCTGTTTTCAGGTCCTCGGGGTGGTCCTCAGGCTGGAACTGGAGCTCTTCGAGTTCAGGATATGAACTGAGGATTTTCGTCCAGGAACGTTGGTTTTATTGCCTCAATCCCCCCTTGACTGAGCGGGAGTCTTGGTGGGATTAGGCGCGCGGCACTCGTCAGAGTGGGGCAAACGGACGGTTCTGCTCGACTCGCGGAAAATAATTGCTCTTGCCCAATTAAGCTAATTAATAAATAAATAACGGAACCCTTACGCAAAACTTGAAATTAATACTGGTTCAATACAAAGTTAATTTAGTCGTTATTTATGTATACTTTTTAAAATTACTAAAAAATCCCAAGTCCCCTATTTCCCCAATTCCAAAAAAATCTGTAAATCTGGCCTCACCTTAGAGAAATTGTGCTGCCCTCTGTTAACGGATTGTATTAACATATCGGAATACCGGAGTCGGAATTGTATAAGTAGTGACATCTATTAAAGAAAAGGCAAACGACGAAAACAAAGATGACCACCGGTCGCTGAATTACAAGTGAAAGTGGATCTTATTTGCGCAAGGGCGAAACGGGCGGTGACTATGAGACGCCTTCAGTATAGCCATCCTTCTCTATATCGCACGGATTTCTATGACTTACTTTATCGCTCTCACGTTATGGCCGATGTACCATGGGGACTTTCCGAACCTGTATGTCGCGCTTGCCATTTACCGATTAAATCTTTAATATCCAATAACTTTTTAAAAATAAATTAATATAACAAAATCTTTACACATTGTTTGTAGTATTCAGTGTAGATACAAAAACTATTAAAATATTTTTTTTTGCATTAGGCCTATTAGAATGACTCCAAACTTTAGTGTAAATCAAATTTTTACAACGGTGCAAGAGGATAATTTGGTAGAGTATATATTAATATGCACTAAAATGTACTATGACTTATCTACCACTGAAGTTAGGAAATTTGCCTATGAAGTGGTACGAAAAATAATATAAAGTGTCCCGAACAATGGAAGAAATTTCAAATTGCAGGGATCGAGTGGTTGGCAGGATTTTTTCATAGGCATCACAATAATTTGTCATTAAGAGTGTCTGAGGGCTGCAGCTTATCACGTGCGACTACATTTAACGAAGATATGTGTCAATATTTTTACAAATTTAGAAACTGTTTTAAAAAATTATCCAACATTGGCACATGCCAGTAGAATTTGCAACTTAGAAGAAACCGAAACAAAAAATTGTTCCAGGAGAATCACTCGTCATTGCAGAACGAGGTAGCAAATACTTATGTCATGTGACTAGTGAAGAAAAAGGCATACTAGTCACATGCGCCTCTATAAGTGCATCTGGCAACAATTCTACCGGTCACGGTATTTCCTCGGGTGCATTTCAAGAACCATGTGCTTTTAGGCTATCTACCTGGCGCCTTAGGTTTGGCTGGATGTCGGTTTCTCTCTTAGTTGAAGTTATGCACCATTTTCAAAACAACAATAGTTCTTTAGAAAATCGCTCATTGCTAATATTTGATACCTATGAGAGTCATCTTTCATTTCGCCGCGCCATTAATTCATGGCTAGAAATTGGCCTCAATGATTTGGGATCGAGGGGGAATATCCCTCTTTATCCTGCCTCATCTCGTGTAGGCCTGGACAGTCTTCGTAGGTGGGCCCCATCCGTCGTCTACCCCGACCGCAAATGCGGCCGGTGTAGGCGCTTTGTGGGACCTCCTTTTGTCCTGGCTGGGCCCCGCCGGCTAGGGCCCTTTCTTCTGGCGCTCTTCTTGCTTCGCCGGCTCGTCTGTGTAAACCCCGGGGGTAGTGTCATGTTTATGTGTGGTATGGTTGGGTAGGGTAGTGCGNGTGTGGGGACAGGACGGTGCCCTGGGGGACACCGGCCTCCATGGGACGGGTGGTGGAAAGGGAATCTTGGATTTGGATGCGGAATTTTCGGTGGTGTAGGTAGGATTTTATGAGTTTGGTAAAGGATATGGGATATTGGTTGGTGAGCATTTTCATCAGTAGGCCTTCATGCCAAACCGTATCGAAGGCCTTTGCGACGTCCAGGAAGACAGCACCAGTGTACTGTCCCCTGTTGAAGGCCGCCGTGATGTGCTCGGTAAGGCGAAGGATTTGGAGTTCAGTGGAGTGATTGGGTCGGAAGGCGAACTGCTCGTCTGGAATGACTTGCAGTTCTTGGGAGTGGGTTCTTAGACGGGTTAGGATAATTTTTTCTACCACTTTGCTCATAGCCGGGAGCAGGCTAATGGGCCGGTAGTTGGATGGGATGGTGTGATCTTTGTTGGGTTTTGGGATAAGGATTATGTTTGCTGTTTTCCAGCGGGTAGGGAAGTGTCTTAGTCTGAGTGTCGCGTTTGTTATGTTTAGTAGGGCCATGAGGCCCTTGTGTGGTAGTCGTTTAAGTGTCGTGTTATGTATATTGTCGGGTCCGGGGGCTTTTCTGTTTTTAAGTCTGCGTATTGTCAGTCTTAGTTCGTCAGGTGTTGCGGGGGGGATTATGTCATTGTCTGGCTCTCTGTCGACGCGTCGGGCCGCGCGCTCAGCCACTATCTCGAATTCCTCGTCTTCGTCGGGCAGCTGAGGCAGTCTACACTGCAGTTCCAGGCTATCGGCGAAAGCCTCGGCCTTTTCCTGGTTCGTGTAAACCACCCCCACACTACCGTGGATTGGAGGAATTTTACGGCGAGCGGTCTGTCGCAGGGCCCTCTGCGTTTTCCAGAGGCTGTTGTCTTGTGGATCCAGCGACTCCAGGTGCCTAGCCCAGTTGTCCTGGGTTACTTCACACAGAGCCGCCTTCACCCGTCTGTTAAGTACGTTTAAGTCATGTCTGTGTCGGGGGAGGCGGGTGCGGGTGGCAAGCCGTTTCACACGTCATCTGTCACGTATTAAGTTTTTTATGTCATCGGGGAAGGTGCCCCGGGGGTTTGTCAGTCGGGGGACAATGTAGTAGTAGTAGTAAGACCCCTGGACCCAAGACGAGCTAATTGATCCGCCCTCTCGTTACCAGGGATGCCCCTATGGCCTGGGACCCAAACNGCGGTTACATTTGCAGTCGCGGGTCATCACTCCATTTTGCCCACATCTGGAGCAAAATAATTTTGGCGGAGCTCGGCATTCATATCGATTGTGGCCAGGTTGACCACATCTCCAACAAATGGTTCTCCGGTTGTAATTACCAGGTGACGGTGTCGATTGTGTAGGTCGGGTCTTAGGTGACAGTGGGGCTGGTACAGCAGGCCTTTCTGGGGTAGGTTCTGGCCTGGTCCTATTTTCTGCGGAAGTTCGGGGCCTAAACGGTGGTTGTGAGTTTACTGGTTTCCAGTTTCTTGGAGGCGGTAACTCTTTTCGGTCTGAACTATAGCCCGGTAATGTGTTTCGGTATTTGAGCTCTTTACTCAACGTCTCAAATTCCTCTATACGGGCTACGAGATCACTAGTACTCGTGATGTCGCTTTGACGTATATACTGGCGGTATTCTTGCAGTAAATTCGCATATAAGCGACGCAACATCTTTTCTGGTGAAAATCCTCCGTGGCGGCGGATTAATGTTTGTAACGCCACAATATAATCTCTCCCGGTTTCGCTAGCGTTCTGCTTGCGGCTTTGTATTTGCTCTTCCAGAAAGTCCTGGTAGTTTGCCGGTAAATAAAATAATTTAAAATCGACCAAAAACTCTCCCCATGTAGTCCAGGTATCTCGATTATTACGGTACCATGCCAGAGCATTTCCTTGAAAAACTTCGAACAGGGCTGGTAGTAATTCGGTAGTGGAGATTTCGCTTTTCTCCTGCAGTTCGTACAATTTTTCCAGGAATTCGGTAGCGTCGGTTTTTCCATTGAACTGCAATTTCCAAGTACGGACTTTGTCGCATATATCCCCAATGCGGTGGTTCTTTTTGACGGCTCTCCTCGTTGATTCCATGTTCGGCTGGAAACGAGGCGGTTCGGTATCAGGTCCAGAGGATGAAGACGGATGTCGCTGATTTTTCCCAGATTTGGGATAACCCTCACGGAAAAAGGTTACTAATCTCTGTCTTAGTGTCGCTAGTGTTCCCTTGGTAGTAAAGAGAATTTTTCTAGCTCTCGGACAAGCTCATCTTTCTTGAGCGTATAAATCCAGCTCACTTTTGCTGGCGGTTGTTCATCCTCACTGGAAGTTCCGGATTGTTCAGGTCTCTCTGGGTGCGGTATGTTATTGCGGCCGGTGTCGGACGGCATTCTGATAGCTTATTACAGTTCAGCCAGACGTCCCAATTAAATAAAGTCGGTATCGGTAGATAGGGATAACCTATCTCGGAAACGGTAGCTCGGATTGCAATAAAACTATCAAAAATCGAATGTACACCCTCGATTTACTTAAAAATGAGGGGTC
>NW_019417343.1:10936-73548 GCF_000390285.2 Anoplophora glabripennis | reverse complement strand
CCAATACTGTGGTTCTTTTTAACGGCTCTCCTCGTTGATTCTATGTTCGGCTGGAAACGAGGCGGTTCGGTATCAGGTCCAGAGGATGAAGACGGTTGTCGTAGATTTTTCCCGGATTTGGGATAACCCTCTCGGAAAAAGGTTACTAATCTCTGTCTTAGTGTCGCTAGTGTTCCCTTGGTAGTTAAAGAGAATTTTTCTAGCTCTCGGACAAGCTCATCTTTCTTGAGCGTATAAATCCAGCTCACTTTTGCTGGCGGTTGTTCATCCTCACTGGAAGTTCCGGATTGTTCAGGTCTCTCTGGGTGCGGTATGTTATGGCGGCCGGTATCGGACGGCATTCTGATAGTTTACTACAATCCAGCCAGACGTTTCAATTTTATAAAGTCGGTATCGGTAGATAGGGATAACCTATCTCGGAAACGGTAGCTCGGATTGCAATAAAACTATCAAAAATCGAATGTACACCCTCGATTTACTTAAAAATGAGGGGTCGCTTGCTATGTTCCACTCAAATCGTGACTCCGGGAAACTTCGGGTGAAAATCCGGGTAAAATTTCAAAATCGGTGACGGTGCTCTATTTGCACGCCGGGTACTAATTAATAGTCAAACTTTTCTTAAATCGTGTTTTCCAGCGATTTATCGGTTATATCTTGGAGGTGACTTGTCGGATCGGTTCGGAACTGGTTGTAATCGGTTTTTCACCTTTGAAAATGTTGAAATTGACACTTTCCACGCCTTTCCGGTGGCTAGGAAGGCTTCGGGTGAACTCGGCAAAAATCGGTAATTTTCGGTTATCGGTAGTAAATCCTTCTACGAGACTTAGTCTCAAATATTAGAGGTCTAGCTCGATTAATTTCGGAAAAATTAGCTATTAACTTTTCCAGGAAAATTCGGATTGGTTCGGATTTAATTAAATTCAGATTTTTGCCTTTAACTCTACACGGACAAATCAATTTTACAACCCTAGTGCCTTTAGAACAGGTTTAGACAAAATCTGGCAACACTGACTATTTCCGGTATTTGACTCTACTTGTTATTAAAAGTATCAAATTCAAATCGGTCTTGTTCTTATTTTAATATTTACAGAGAACAATTGCTCTAACCACATTCTACGGTGTTCAAAAATATTTACTTTTGTTTCTCAAAATTAAAAAAAAAATTACAGGCCTTTCAACAATTAAACAAATTCTCTAAATCAGATTTTAAAACGGTCTTTGATTATTTAATACAAGCAAATGACAGCTTTTATTTATATTTACACAGGAATAAACAACGGTCCCTCAACAGTATTTAAATAAAAGGAAAATAACGGTTTCTAAACGGTATTACAATAATGGAAAATAACGGTATCTGAAAGAAAATAACGGTCAAAAGAAAATAACGGTCCCTGCTCGGGCTCGCCTAATTTTTGTAACGTACTTTTCTCGGTTGCCAAATTTTTGTAACACCCTTTATATACTTTACTTGGTTTTGATTTTGCGGTGGTGACGGTTCGGTTCAGACGTTACTTGTGGCTGCCCCCCGGTATACTACCAACTCTAAACGGAATCTTAATTCACAATTGCGAATTCTAATTTACTAGATTTATTGACGTCACTGACGTCCCTATTTGGACGCCTAATTTTATGACGACCCTTGACTACTAGTTTATCGGCAGCGGTGGTTGGCAGCCGGCGGTGGTGAGTGACGTCACAGGAACGTACTCCGGATTGAATCTTTTTGTTCGGTTTTTGTCTCGGGCGCCAGTTTCCCAATCGGTTACGTGGGGGAAACTCCACGTGAAACCTACCCTCGGTTTAGAGTAAGTACTCGGGATAGCTGCAGTGAAGAAAGTTTAATTCCAGGGGTCTGTTATATTTCTCTTAATTTCAAGCAAAGTAGTTCTCTGAGTGTAGTGTTATTTTCCTTTCAAAATAAACGGTCTTATCAGTGTAGGTCACAAAAAGATAGTGCGACTTTTTACTGAGCGGAATTTATCAATCTTATCGGTGTTAAGAATGAATACAAACGGGAATTATATTTACTAGATTTATTAATCAGGCCTATTGAACTTGAAACAAACAAACAAAAGTAAAACAGATTCTTATTACAGTTATTATAAACAACTAAAATTAGAAATGTACAAATAATGTACAAACGGTGGGAATAAAAATAGAATTGGTTAGAGCAATTATATATCACGGGATTAAAAATGCCTATTCGGTTTTCCGGCGCTGTAAAGAATTACAAAATTAGAACATACTAAAATATCGGTGGTCAGGACACAAAAATCGGTATGGTAGGCAAATGCAGTATTAGGCGGTTAGTTTATTTTTACAATAAACAATCTAATACTATAAGAAACGGTACGCCAACGGTATTCGGTTTTAATTTCGGTCGGTGCTAGAAAGAAAAACACAGTTAGCAAATCAGAGTAATAAATAATCAACAAATATGCCGATTCCAAATGGCTCTGAAACAAAGAAAAATAGATTACGGGCTACTCTAATGCTACAAATAAATATCGTCGGCGGTTTCTAGCAAATGCAACGGAAATATGCGGAGTTAATACCAGCCAAGGAGGAAGCGAAGCAAGCAATACACAAATGGCATAAATAAGCAAACGGTGATCAGGTACAGGAATAGTTTGGGTGACGGGAGGCAAAGTCTATTCGAGTGCACGTTCGGACGCGCGGCCGGTGACAGATTTCTCCTGGAAGCGGTGTTATGCACAGCCAACTCCCTGGGTCTATCCGTCGGTACGGCTGGCACTTAACGTCTTCCGCTGGCGATGTTATGCACAGTCAACCAGCAGTTTCAGTCAAGGTACCCCGCAACGTTCGTCAAAACGAGGGCGATGTTATGCACAGTCAACCCGCCGCCAGACAACGCCGCTGCCGCACCACGTACTGTATACGACAGATGTCTCCTGAAAGCGGTGTTATGCACAGCCAACTTCCTGGGTCTATCTGTCACGGTTTGGCCAGCACCTAACGTCTTCCACTGGCGATGTTATGCACAGTCAACCAGCGGTTTCAGTTAATGTGCCCTAGCTACGTTCCTCAAAACGAAGGCGATGTTATGCACAGTCAACCTCCGCCTGATAACGCCGCCGCCGCACCGGACAGCACTTAGTTCAAAATAGAGTTCAAAACTCGGCAGGACTTATACCAATATCAGGACAAGTAAAGATCAGGAAATACAATTTGCTTACTTATTCCGGGTCGCTGCTCCTGGTGGCTAACTCCTTCGGTTCGGATGGCGGTCTCTGGGTCGGTGTCAGGTCCTCGGGGTGGTCCTCAGGGCTGGAGCTGGAGCTCTTCGAGTTCAGGATCTGAACTGCCTGTTTTCGTCCAGGCACGGTTGTTTTATTGTCTCAATCCCCCCTTGACTAGGCAGGAGTCGTGGTGGGATTATGCGCGCGGCCCTCGACAGAGTGGGGCGAACGGACGGTTCAGCTCGACTCGCGGACAATAATTGCTCTTGCCAGTTAAGTTAATTAAATAAATAAATAGCGAAACTCTTACACAAAACATAACATAAATACTGGTTCATTACATTCTTATGTCTAAAAAGTTATGGTGGGTGTTTTTAATGGACTTCTTGGTTACTGTTAATAGCGTGTATGTCCTCCTCGAGCATTCAACCGTCGCGACATTGAGTCAACCAAATTTCTTAGGCGTATTTGAGGAATTGCTTCATATTCTTCTTGAACGGGCCAGTCTTAATTCTTGAAGAATCTGTGGCATGACTAGTCGACGACGAATAGCCCTCTGAAGTTCATCCCAAAGATGTTCAATTGGGTTAAGGTCCGGGTTGCATGCATGCCAATCAAGTCTACTTATACCGACCTCGTTTAAATATTCAGTTACGATTCGTGCAGTGTGTGGTCTGGCGTTGTCATGCATTAAAACGAAGCCATCTCCATTAAAATACGAAAATAGAACGACAGTTTCTTGAAGAATGTCTTCCACATATCTGCGGGCGTTCAAAGCTCCATTATCCACAAATATGAGGTCGGTATGTGCTTCCATAGAAATGCCCGCCCACGCCATAACAGAACCTCCTTTAAAAGATACTCGTTCAGAGATGGTGCAGTCTGAATATCGTTCATTTTGTCTTCACATCCTTACCCGACCATTAGGTGATCGCAGACAAAAAAAAAGAACTTCACTCCATTGTCGAGGAATCCAATTTACATGTAACCGCGCAAACTGAAGACGTGCCCTTCGGTGCCTAAGTAGCAATTATAGTTCTGCGGCCTCCGTGAATACAAACCATTTTCTACAAGCCTCCTCCTAATCGTCCTCTCACTTACTTTAACCCCTCGCACTGTTAGGAGGGATGCTGAAGTTGAACTGCTGTTGACCTGCGATCCCTCAGTGTGTTGAGTGAAACTATCATCAAGCACTGTTGTTACTCTTTTTCTTCCGGATCCTGGTCCTCACGTGACTGCCAGTCTCCAGATACCGATTCCACGCATCCTGAACGGTAGCACGAGATATTCCCAATGAACGAGACACATAACGCTAACTTCTATCAATGCAACAACTTAAGAAGCGTGAGCAACAGTTAACGGCATTGTTATCGGGTGAAAACTTTCATTGACTTCAAACAATGTACATAAGCCTGCATGCCTTTTAGAGAACATTAATGATAAGAAATGATGCATAGTCTGCTGCTGTGTGATTTACGCTAGTATTTCGCGGGAATTTCGGCTTGTAAAATTAAAATTAGGTTTAGGTAGATGTGGAACAATCATCTTAAAGCATTAATAATGAAAAATAACTAGTTTAGGTTACTAATTAGCGTATGAACTAAGCAGATAAGGGGACTCTTGTGAAATATTTTAGGGTGGCCGTTTTTTTTGCCGGTGATTGTATATCAAAATATTATGCAAACTGACAAAACAAATATTTCTAACAAAGGGCATTTTGTTTTAACTTTTACTCCATATAGTTGTTCTTGCTAAGGAGGCTCGGGAAGATAAAGTAAAGAAAGAATGACCTAGTAACTTATATGACCAATTGATACTATTTCATTGAGGTGGATAACATATGTAGGTCATTAGCTTTGTTTTTGTTTTGAAATCGAGAACTGTATGAAACTAATTCTTAATCGACGAAGAACTGTATGCGCATTAAACTGTTTTCTGGACTAATTCAGGACTCCTAAAAAACGAAACGCCATTTAGTCGTCGTAACAGTGTTTTTTGCTTATATTTATTTTTTTTTTTATTTGGTGATGCAGTAATATTTCTAACATTAAATTCGATTGTAAAGACTTACTAGTCGCCTAATAAACTTCTTGTCGTAGGTTCCTGAATTCTTAAAATATTTGTTAGAGCGCAAATAAAATTATATTAATTTTTTCGATTTCTTAACTGTGGAACTTGATCCATATTGAACTATTATGACATATAACTTCCTAATTTTAAAACTGCTCATTTTGTCAGGACAGATAATAAAGCGCATGTGCATATTGGGAATTTCGAACTCAGAACTAGTAACTGCTCTCATACAAAAACTGTTTGAATAGTTCAAGAACTGTTACAAACTGATTCTGAAAAAAACTAAAACATAGGATTTATCTTATTAGAAGTGGTTGTGATGATGAACAGATTATTAAGTATAGAACTCGCTAAAATGCGAACCAAAACAAAGCCATTATGTCCTTTCTCTAGAACAGAATGATGGAACATGTTTTATAATGAGATATTTTTCCAAGAATTTAAAAAAGTAAATTTAACAGTGGAAGAGCACACACACACATAGGCTCGATGACAATTTTGACTTTAGTAAATAAATCAAAATATTATGCAAACTGTGCAAGCCAATATATGGTGTGTATTGCAATAAAAAACAGGGGATTTCAAACATCAATCATACAAAGTGTTTCAAATATAAAATGTGTTCTATTAAAAAAAAAAATTTTGGTTTATATCTCAGAAACGCATCATTTAATTGTTTTTATGTTCTATGTACTTCTAATAGAGTAAGAAAATTTACTAATACTTCCGTCTTTACAATTTTTTTTTTAAATGAAAAGGTAAAAAGATAAGCGGGGTGGAATATTATATGAATGACTCTGTACATAAAGTACGGGCCTGAACGTATGCAGAAGTAATCGAAGATCAGTTCTCTAACACATTTCTTGTTTCACATGGCATTTGTGTGAATGTCACCATCGTAGTGAGATATACACGTCTCCGTACATTGGTTTGTCTGTCAAAAACTTAACCGATTGCCGACAGTGTAACATTCTTGTGTACTTTTATTTGTTCTTTTTTTTTAATGAACTCGATTTGTTAGGTCTGTTTAAAAGTTAATATTACAAAAATTGATTCGTCTTTTCCAGAAAAGATCCACATAAACAAAAATTTCTTAACGTTTAGTACAGTTAAAAGGAATAAAGAGGTTATAAAAAAAATATGTACTGCACATCAAAAATTGTTGTCGTTTTAAATCTAGTTATATTAAGGACTACAGTGTTTTGTTTCAATTTTGAGGACAGGGATCCATTAGTCAAAAAGGCTCCTGAAGGTCAAGCAAATTCGTATTTTGAATTTAATGCGGCCCAACATAAAACGGAGGAAAACAGCCAAAGCATAAGAAATAATTGGTAAGTACAATTAAGTATTATACTTGGATTTATTACTTTCTTGCATTTTCTTTTTCTAATCGTATACTAACTTTAGGAATGGGTGATTTTAAGCAACAAGTGTTTAATTTTAGTAAACTACTATCTAATTATTTTAGGTTTGTCTATAGGTACCTATATAATTTTAAATTTGAAATAAATTTGAAATAGATAAGTGTGAGTCCATATTTATAATTCTCGGGAAAGAGTAAAGACTTAATAATCTCACAATCCTTTTATTAAGACGACTAGTTTCGAGGTCTACACTTTGCACCTCATCTTCAGGTCATAACAAGGCTACAAAGTTAATTTTTGATTATACTAAAAGTATACAATTTTTTTTTTAAATTGTACAATAAGTACACTAGTCGATCCTACGGAAAAAAAAATATTTATTTTATTTATTCACTATTCGACTTATGTTAATACTGTATAAAAATAGTTTTGGGTCAAACAATGAGACAGTTTTTTTTGTATTTTTTCCGTACAATTGAATGGTGTAATCAGTTTTTGATTTTTTTAAATTTAAACAAATTAACAATTACTGAAAATTTCATTGCTGCAAGTCATTTTTTACTTTTTTGCATTTTTAAGCATGTTTTTGAATTGTGATTGCAAATGTTTTTATTTCACCAAAAAGTATGTCAAAACGAAAAAAAAAATTACCGGCAGAGCTCTGTACGATAATTATTTTAAGTAGAATTTTTCTTTGAAAAAAAAGTGTTTCAGGCCGAAAAAAATGAATATCAGAAATTTCTCGATTTTTTTATCTAAAAAAATTTGAGGTTATTTAAGACAGAGAAAGGTATACTTTCACCAAGTTTCGTCAAAATTAAATTATTTTTGCGGAAATGAGAAATAAAAAACAAAAAATCAGAAAAAAACCTGTTTTTCGTATTTTTCTCGGAAATTTTGAGGTTATGTAAAAAAATTACTTCTACAAAAGTTGTAGATTTTTGCATGATCTACACCTTTTGTATTAGATACTTTTTTGTTTGACGTCAACTTTCGCCAGAAATCCCAAATCAACCCTCCGCCGCCCCTGCTCACGCATTTATTTTCTTTTTCGTTTATTATAAGCCCCTTTACCATTTCCACTTATAAAAGTTCAGGTAATAATTTTCTTTTTTTTTCCCTCTAAATGAGTTAATTTGATCGGTTTAATAATATTGTCAGTGTTAATATTGTTTTTCGCATTTCGCAAAATCGTTTACTAAAGTGGTACTTTACCACACTAAAATATCAATTTATTATATACTAATGTCACTGTTAATAAAAAACAGTTCCACAAATATTAATACCACTTTCATTAATAGGAATACGCAAAAAAAAATTAGCGAAGAGTTAGTAGCTAAAATCTAGTTAGAGTTACGTAAAGATTTAGTGAAGGGATCCAGCTACCAGTGCTGTCTGGTAGAGGTTGCTGTTCACCTTTAGTTTTCTACACACGTAAAGTTTTAAAGTCCAACGAGTAGTTAACCTTTATGGTAGCTGGAAGAGAGAGATATAGGCCAGTCCATTGGCGACATCAGATTTGCCTACCCCGAATCAATCCACTAAGCGTCCCTGTACACAGTTGAACATCCCTGTACATCGCAGGACAAGTGCTGTGAGAAATATATATGTAAATTTTATTCTGTGCATTTTTTTTCTACAATCCCTACCTACAGAGTGAGGAAACTGTTTAGCTGGCTACACACTACGCAGGTGGCCTCTACGGCGGCCTGTACAAACCGCCTGAAAAGCGTCCGGATTTACATCCACACTACAAAACCAAAACTGAGAGTTTCTTCAGTTTTCTTTCATCACGGGAAAAGGTGGTGTACGAGTTTCTTTCTATTAAAAATGAAACGTAAAGAATTAATGTTAACAGCTGCTTCAATAGCAACAATTTCCATTAAATTAAGGAGGTATATCGGGTTTACTCAAATGCACAGATGTACTTGAAATTTATATAGCGTATTACCCAGTGCTCCCTCTGTGCGTCATATTTTTTTGAAATTTTTTTTGAATCTAGATTTTGAGATATTGTTGTTGAAAGTTGTTCATTTTATCATAGGTTTATATGGCGAAGATGGACGGTGCGACTCTTTTTTTGCCCATAACTGAGAAAAAAATGTAGAAATTGTGAAACAAAACTTTTCCATAGATAGTACACAGTATTATCTTATTTTTGATGTAAAACTAATGTAAGTTTTGAACATAGTACAGCTGTATTAATTAGAAACAGAAACCAATGATTGCATTTCTGTCTGTCTTGAGGATTAATGTGGCAACGTCGCAATCAGCTGACAGCAAGGAAGGAATACATTTGAAAGACTTCATAAAAACGAAATTGACTTCAAACATATACATTTTTCCTAAATCCCATGTGCATTGTTATCAACAATAAATTATCCACAACAGATTATTTTTTGTATTGTTTTTAAAAAACTAAATTAATTAAAAAAGGCTAGGAAGCTGTGATATATTTATTGGAATAAAAAATACATTTGATAAATCCTTTTAATATATTTAATGGTTTATAAAAACATCGTAATCCGTACGCAGCAACATTTAGGGTTACATAAAGTTTTCTTTACTTGATTAATATAATTAGTAATACGGAATAACAAAGGAACATAAATATTTCTCAGCAAACTTTATATCTAAAAAATTAGTTATAGTTGCAAAACTTTTGTAACATTACTAAAATAGAGATTAAAAACACGAAACACGACAGTGAGTAATAATGTAATTTCTATCACAGAACCTTCAAAATTGCATCCAACATTTTTCTGTGACTTGGACGAGAGATGGGCGCGAGTGTCATTTCACTTCTTTAGAACTAAATTAACATAATTCTCGTTGTTTTACCAGTTCACATGATTTACGGATTTTAAATAAAGGATACAAATCTTCGCGAGGATAATAGGATATATTTGCTATATATATTAATTATTATATTGTACATAGTTTACACACAATAAATTTTTGAACGCGTATGCATCTTTACCCGAATTTGACGCGCAATATCTCCGATATCCTAGGTCTGTAGGTTCGCAGTGTGTACAATTGCTAGTCAATTATTAGCGCTGTTGTCACATCTAGATAGTCTTTATGCGTTCATTAAATATAATTTAAAACTACTTAAATATTGATATTTTTATGTTGTTAATTAATCAATATGTATGCTATGTGCATATGAGTAGATTTATTTGCTATATAGATAATGTTTATCGCAAATAATTTCAAATGAATTTAATTTTTTCAAATTGGCAGCGGGCTATAGTCCCATAAGAAAAACATAGGACTCCCCCTGCGCTCGCCACTTCCCTCGAACCCCGACATACCTCCTTAAAATCCATAAAATCAGGTAAAAACAGAAAAAGGTGGTGTGAACTGATTTTTTGTTTTTATCCATATATTCTTTAGATTTAATACGCCATAAACATGGATGTGCTTTATAAAGTTTTATAAATTCTCTTAAAAATACTTCCTTTGTAGATTCCATGTTTGATTGGACATGTTACTTCATACTTTTCTTTTTAAATTGAGAAAACTGGCCGCAATCGCATCCACCCCCACACTTTTAACACGTCTGTGCAGGCAAATTTCCGGTCAAATCATTCGCCTGCACAGGCCGCCTCATGATCTGTGCAGGCTGGACAGACCGCCGGAGAGGCTGCCTACGTAGTGGGTAGGAAGCTTTTTATAGGGTCTATAAGAATAATTTTATTTGTAGGATGGCGCCCAATCACTATCAATTTTAATCATCCCTATACTGTTTCCTCAGACTGGTAACTATATATCGATGGTGTAGCGCACAAATGTGTTAAGTGAAAAAATGTAAATTTTTCAAGAAGAAATAAATAAACTTCTGAATGTTATAGTAATATAGCACAATGCCTAATTGTGATTATGTTTGCTAGGTAGGGTTTGATGGTTTAATATTTATTGCAGGTCACATAGCACATACTCAAATAATTTTTTGAATAAGAAAAAAATATATTTTTTTTATACATATACAGCACTTAGCACATTTGTGGTTCTCCAGTAATGCTTTACTCACTGAACAAAATAATTAACAATTAACTTTTAAACTAGATTTTATTGCAGAAAACAACCAGATTTTATCAAATTAAAAGAAATACAGTTACTGTAATCAAAAGTTATACAAAAAGAAAGTAAAAAATTAGCATTAATCATCTAATTTTGCTGCATCAAGCTGAGTTCTATTGTTCACTTCAGGAATTTCCTTAATAAAGTTGGTATAATCCTCGGGAATGATTTTGTTCGACAACAAATAAAGAAGATCTTTTTTTTTTCTTCTGAGAAATCGGTATTCTGGAGTCATACTTTTGATTTAATGTTACTGTTTCCCAGCTTTTCTTTTTTCCTGGTTTACGTTTGTCAGACACATCGATTTCATGAAATGCTTCGTCAGAGAGGTTGTATTTATACTGTATAATAAATGGTTTTTCCTTCTGATATCGCATCCACTTTATATTGAGCCAGGTAACTTTTTCTATTTCAATATTTTGGGTTGTATTGACAACAATATCAGTCACTAGTTGTTGCAAGTTGAAAAAATCAGTATACTTAAGGTCATTGACGAAATAAGGACGAGGTTTAATTCTAGCCATTGATATCAAAAGTCCCCATTCACGGGTAGAATATACTTTTTTATGTCTTTTAGCCCTTTCTATAGCTGCGTGCATGGAATCGGCTTCCAGGTATGAGTGACCCGATTCCGTGAACTTCATGTCTATAGTTTTTAGGTGTAGTAGTACTTATTAAGAATATTGATTTTAAAGTTGAAACTTATGTACAAAAAATTAATAATGGTAAAAATGTCAGTCATTCGAGTTAAGTACGCATCACTTTCTTAAAAAACAAACACAATTGTAAACAACAGAAATGAATGTTATACACACACAAAGAACGTAAAATTAGTGGATTCCAAATTATTTTCTAGTATTATTTGGAAGCGTTGGTTGGTAGTTTATTTAATTGTGTTTTTAAAAATTAAACACTATGGCTTCGGGTAGCTATCCACTGCGGAAAGGGTGGATATCATTTCGCTTTACTTTATGAACAGTAAATGTGCGAATAGAACAGCTCAGCTACTTAATGAACAACATCAAGATCGACATGTCAGGAGGAAGTATGTTCTAGAGTTAGGGAACGTAGCCAATAAAAATCGAGAAATTGGAAAACCGATAGTTTATGAAGCTGGTGAAGTTGCAGTTTTGGGACAAGTTCATCTTGATCCTACATTAAGTACGAGGCAGCTGGCATCTGTGTCTGGGATCAATCGAACTAGCATACAAACCATTTTGAAGAAGAATAAATTCCGTCCATACAAAATACATTTAGTCCAGGAACTTCATGAGGATTATTATTATGACCGCCGTTTGCTATTTTGCGAAATAATGAGTGAGCTAGCAGAGAACGATCCACAGTTCCTTTTTAACATCTGTTTTTCTGATGAATGCAGTTTTTTCTTGAACGGGGCGGTAAGTCGTCACTATTGCCGCTATTGGTCCGATTCAAACCCAAGAGTTTTTCACGAGGTGCATACACAGCAACCGCAAAAATTTATTATATGAGCTGGAATTTTCGGTGACCGACTGGTGGGTCTTTTTTTTCTACCTGGTAATTTGAGTGGCCAAATGTATTTGCAATTACTGGAAGACGCTATTGACCCTGCCTTGACTGATATTATTAAAAATGTTCCAGAGTATGATGAAGATCATTTGATTTTTCAACAAGACGGTGCTCCTCCGCATTATGCGTTAATTGTCCGTCAGTATTTGGATCAACGTTTTCCACGGAATTGGATTGGGAGAAGAGGCATTGAGTGGTCTCCACGATCACCGGATTTATCGCCCCTTGATTTCTTTTTGTGGGGATACCTAAAAAGTAAAATTTATAAAACACAGCCAGTGTCGCTGGAAGATTTGCGTCAAAGAATCGTCGAATCACTCCGGAAATGCTTCGGAATGTGTTCGAACGTTTCGAACAAAATCTTTATTCTTGTATGGAAACGGGCGGTCATCAGTTTGAATATTTAATCAACTAAGTAGTAGTTGCTTACTTATGCAATTTAATAATAATTTAAATTTTAAAATGTCTTTTTTTTTTCAAAGTATTGGGCGGAATTATAAAATTTAAAGTCTGTTGTAAACAGAATTGTAAGAGCTTTCAAAATAAATATTACTCAATCCCCAATACCATTTAAATATTCTGGGGTGATGCTTACCATTGCTTGGGGGGTGAAAGTGGCGGAGTCAAAAATACCAGCAAAGAATGTCCCCCTTTAATCTAAAATCGACGGGTCTGAGCGTTTTTCTACAATCTTGACGCAGTTCTTGAAAATGGCTCTGTTTCGTTTTCATTTGGCCACCCTGTATGTTATCCAGTTGGAGACAGTAATTTAAGTAAATTATTTCATTTATCGTTGCGGGTTAATTTTAAGACATATTTCTTTACAAATATTTTTTAACATCACAAGAAGTTGACCCGAGCTATCTTATCTCTGAATGTTTTTCGAATGTATCTATTTAAGTTAAATTTTATTATCTAGTAGTCCTACTAAGAGTTTAAATTCAGATTTCTAGTAAATACCGTGTATTAATATATATTTTTTTTAAATTCTTACCTAACTTCTCATCATAAAATTAAAGTACAAACTGTTATTAAAATAGATCCTTTATATCTTAATGATGAAGAACTTTTATTTGAATTAAAATTACGTTTGTACGCTTTGTTATTTTTCTTAAGGAGAAATAAAAGGTTGAAAAGGGTACGAAGGGTAGAAATAGGTTGTCGATTATTACGTTGAAGACATGTGAATATTTGTTATTTATCTTGCAGGCAAATATATGTGTAACTAAAGAAAAACGTAAATACTTCAGAAAAATATGGTGTCTTGTCGGGGCAGTTCAGGACTTGGCTATTGCGATGGTGAGATGAGGTGATCCTTAGTGAGTGGCCACTAAATATGTCTGTAAATGATTTGAAAGCATACCTTTTATCTAATTAACAAATGAATCAATAATTACTGAGTATGTCAATGTACTTCACCTCTATTTAAAAATATGACTGTGTCCATTTAACATTAAACATATACAGGGTGTGATATATCTACTGCACAATCAATAAGCAACTGTGATACTACTTATCACCAAACTATTCTGTGTATTAAATATCTAAATAGATCTAAACAAATCTAAGCATTTTCGTACTGTTCTTGACACCCCTCCCGATGTCAACTCCAGATGTGCAATGGATGTTAGGGGCAAACTCACAAAGCACCCACCCAGAGTGTTCCCATCTTGTGGTACCGATTAGCCTGAAGACACTCTCCCGACTAATCCATCAGCACCAGGTGTTGCAAAGAGCAAACTCGCGATGCACCCCACCAGAGTACCGTGACAAAAACATCACAAGACTCACTCAAAAACATTATCCATGGATCTCTACACGCAAAACAGTTAAGTGCCTCTAATGCATAGACAACTTATTCGCATCAAATGTTATTAAACTTACTAGTAACTGGCAATTCATCAACAGTTACTAACACAAAATAATCCTTCCTATAACAACTCTTATTGCTACTCAAATGACATTTAACTATTACTGTGTATATCCCGAAATATGACATTACTAATCTATGCAAGGGACATTTAATTATTTCTTCAAGGGAATATGCAAACTAATTAATGATGCTCGTCAAATAAAATATCTATCTAACTTCTCAATAAAATTGACAACGTAAAATAAAACAATACTAACTAACAATTACTTTCCAAATTTACTTTATATGAATTAGCTATAATTTGTTATAAACAGGTATGCTCAGTGAGAAAAACTCACAAGTTTTATGAATAAGCCCTAAACAGCTATGCTCAGTGAGAGAACTTACCTAATATCCAATATTCAATTGTGGCACAATTCACAATGTTTTCACGTCACGATCACTATGTAAAATGATTTTTTTTCAAAATTTAGGTAAAAGAAGCTGTCTGAAATTTCTAATCTAAACAAAGCCTATGGGCGTCAACTAGCCATTCGAGCTTTTTACAAATACCAGATGCTATGTCGGGGCGAATATATGCCTTCATTCTAACTTAAAACTCTCAATATTTAAAATAGGGTCATAATACAGGGTGTAAAAAAATATTATCTTACATTCGGTCATCCTGAAGATCACCTCACTCCGAGATGCCGCTACTGACTGCTCTCACCGTCATCGGAGTCGGAAGAAAGGTCTACTCCGTCCTCTCCACTCTCGCTGGTCGTATCATCAGACTCTGATCTCTCAACACATTGTCTTTATAAATGGATTTTTCAAAATCTGCATCAGGTGGTTTACATAACTCTTCTTTAAGATGTTTTATTTTGTCGTCAGTAGGTTGCGCGGATAATACCCAATCTTCGGGAGCAGTAGTATTTTGGGAGGGATTTCTATTGAGTGCGTCTACATGTTTTTTATCAATTTCCTGGTGTATACTGTACTGTGAAGGTGTATTCATGTAGCTGCAACCACCACCGTGCTATCCTGGGCTATTCCCCATCGTTCTTTATATACAAAGATTTCCGATTTTAGTTGAAGAACCTAGAACTTGACAGTATGTTCCAGATTCGGTCGCTACGCAGCAACTCGGCATTGAAATATTTGAAAAACTTTTAGCCATACCCATATACAGGTCTGGTCGAACTAAACGTGCAGGTGGTAGAAATGTATACGCCCAGTTGAAAAATGCGCTTGCGGTCAAACGGCTTTACGCACAGTTGCTCTGGTCGATTGCGTCATAAATTTCAGTTGTCGACAAGTCGCCTGGCGGTGCAGTGCAGCAATGCGGAATTTGAGAACTGCGGAGAACTGGCACCAGTGTGAACTTGTGTCTCGGCGTCAGGATTATACATATATTGCCAATGTTGGCCTGTCAGTGAGGCTATCCTTCAAGCTGTGGATGGATTCCTGTTCCTTTTGAGTCCATTGCTCAATCGACCTCCTTCTTGGTCAGGCGGGTTAAGGGTTTCGCAATTACTGCATAATTATTTACAATATCCCTGAAGTATCTAACCCGTTAAGCCAATAAATTGATGTATATTATGGACTGACTTCGGTACAGGGAAATTTCTTGTAGCATTCGTCTTTTCCATTCCTGGCATCACTATGCCTCCAGAAATTTCAAATCCTAAGTATGTTACTGACTTAAACAAAAAAATACACTTCAACGCATTTAGGGCAGTCCTTACGCTCTCAGTAGTTTTAGGATTATTTTCAAGTTATCTATACCTTTTTGGACCGTATCGGCATTGATTAGTACATCATCCAAGTAGACTGCTGTAATACTCCCAGCAAGGCCCAATACTCTATTCATTAGCCTTTGAAACACTCGGTGCATTGGCATGGCCAAAAGGCATTCGGGTAAATTCATATTGACCCTGAGGGGTAACAAGTGCTGTATAGTGTCTCGATTCTTCTGCAATGGGAATTTGATAATATCCAGATCTAAGGTCTAAGCTGGTATAGTATTTACTACCATGGTCTTATTGGTCGTCCATTCGCGGTAAAGGGTACCGATCTTTCACTGTGACGGAATTAAGTTTCTACTCCGTTTTTCTTCTTTACCAGTAGAACTGGGAATGAGAATAGTGAGTTTGACTCGCGCATTGTATCATTATCCAGAAGTTCATCCGCCATTGTCTTCACCTTCCTCTGTTCCCCGACTGACATTCGATATTGACGGTAGGTAAAGGGCTTGTTGCCATCCAAACGTATTTCTAAAGCTGCCGAATTAGCACAAAACTCACTATTATCTTGTGAGAAAGAGTCTCTGTATCGTTGAAGTATTTCAATTAGGTCTTGTGACGAACTTTCAGTGTGAGACCCGGATGTCCCACAAAAAGTCGCCGTCTGGGTAACAACAGTGGAGAAAGATACTCCAGGGGTCTTGATTAGAAAAGAAACCACTGTTCCCAATAGATATTCTCCAGTTTATTTTAAACTAACAATTAAATAAATAAATTCCCACTGACAATTCGGTGGCGGTCGGTACTAACATTCGGCGAGACGGAGTAGGCAAAACTACTTTTGACTCAGGTTGTACGGGATAACGGCGGGATAGGGGAAGTACTGCGAACAGGCGGGATATTGCCGACGCTCTGCTCCCAGACGGGCGGTTAGGAAGGATGCTGAGAACAGGCGGGATATTGCCGACGCTCTGCTCCCAGACGGGCGGTTAGGAATGATGCTGAGAACAGGCGGGATATTGCCGACGCTCTGCTCTCAGACGGATGAATAGGGAGAAAGGAGCCTTGGTAGGATATTGCCGATACCAAGGGGGGAAGGCGGACTTACTTCGTGTTGAGGATATTGCCGATCAACACTACTGAATCTCAGTTGCCGGAGGTCGGCCTTTTATAGCCGGTTTGTGACGTAGATTAACAGTTCGTCGGATGCTAGTACGCAGACCCACAATAAATACAGAGTTCCACGCTTACATTACTAACATATGAAAAGTTAATAGTTCATCGGCTATTTAACGGATAAAATTAAGAAAGGTTCGTTACAGTCTTTCCTTGTTTTTTCGTCGACCGCTTCGATATTTATATCGGCCTCTGGTAATTTGGAAATAGTAGAAGAGTATCTTGTTCTCGACGGTGCGCATTGTTGGCTCTGGTACACAACGCCTAGTTCGAGCGACAGATTTAGTTTTCAATATGGTTATGTCGAAGTCCGATAGATTAATTATGGGTAACTTGACCTTTTGTCCAGGTATTAAGCTAAGTATAGTACTGCGGATACAGTATTCGCTACCTTCCTTGAACCTAAAGCTAACTTCTGTAAAAAGTTCACCATTAAAGTCTTTACTTTCCACTATTAGATTAACTAAATGGTCCTTAGGTTAGGCTTATGGTTTCCTTCGGCCACAAGGTAACCTTTTTTTCTGCTGGGAAAACGTCCTTAATTTTATTTATGCACCTTCAGTTACCACTAGTCGCTCAGAGTCCTTAATTATTAATACTCTTGGAAGTTCGGTAAATGTCTTAGCACAAACACCTCTTGTACATTGTCCGGCACTAAGTTAGCGTCCAATGTGGCTTCTACATCATCCACCTTAACTCTAATATTACAAACTCCCAAAGTGTCCGTGGTGCCATTACCGTAACCACGTATTAAAATTTTTCGCGTTTTGTCGTAATTTAATCCTAACCTATCAACTTCACTTAGCCTAATCGTGGTGCAGAAGCTCTCTGAATCAATATAGGAGATTTCACCGTTAATTAAAATGTCTTTATAATACTTTTAATTTGGGGAAACACTACTAACTCCTTCTAGTCACGCTACTGCATTCGAGACATTGTTCTTGTTGGGGCAGTCTCTTTCTAAATGACCGAAATTTCGGCAAGCATTACATCTTATTTTCCTTTGTCCATGACGGTAACATTTATTGGACTTATGGCCAACCTTGCCACATTTGAAGCATTTTATCAGACCTCGATGCCTCTCTCTGACTGGAATCCTATTGCCACGGCTAGTGAATGGATAATTGATTTTAAGCAAACTATTTAAAGAGCTGAGGTATTGGAACAACGCCTCCGGGGCTTGGTAGTTTCCAGCTTTGGCTGCAGTCTTCACCACCATGTCATGAATTCCGCCAATAATGCATACTACGGTGTCATTACCAGATATTTTACCCTGGGTTCACTATTTTTAGAAATTGGTGAAAAAAATTTATTAAAACTTCATGAGTGAGGATGGTTTCTACCCTTCAGAAGCGGAGCAAGTAAATACTACTCTTGCCGATTACTTGTACGTCTTTAGCAACTACTTTGCGCCTAGTCGCATTGCTTAACTATTTTTGGAATTTGCTGAAGAAAATCAATTAACATTTTTTAGGCGAGGGTAATTTCTACCCCCCAGTAGAGGCGTAAGTAAATACTACTCTACCCTATTACCTGTACGTCTATAGCAACTACTTTGCGCCTAGACGCATGTTTCACTATTTTTGGAAATTGGTGCAAAATTAATTAGTTTTTATCTTAGGCGGAGGTAGTTTCTACCTCTCAGAAGCGGAAGTAAATACTACTCTAGTCTATTATGTGTACGTCTTTAGCAACTGCATTACGCCTAGCCACATTGCTTAACTATTTTTGGAACATGGTGAAAAAGAACATTAATTAAAATTTCTTGAGTGAAGGTAGCTTCTACCCCTCAGACGCACCGCAAGTAAATGCCAGTATAGTTCACTTAATTTTTATAGAACTGTGTAAAAAAGTATTTAAAATATTTTGTTTGAGGATAGTTTGTACCTCTCAGAAGAGGCGCAAGTGAAGTGCAGTTAATAATAATATTTACAGGGTGTTAGAAGTTTGACTGCCTTAATTTTAACAGACAAAAAACCTTATATTATGGGTCCTAAACTCATCCATTTTCGAGAAAAAAATTACATTCACATAACTGCGTGCATAGAATACCATAAAATACAATGTTTATCACCTTTTTAACTTCTTTACGCTTAATTCTAAAAAATAATTAGCGTTGTAATAAATTCAAAATTCGATAAAATTCATATCGAACAATGTGACAACGGCGCGGCGGTTAACACGAGGTACTAAGCAATCCAATAACTAGCAATCGCAATTCAGTTCATAGATAAAAGAGTTAATTCGGTAGGTAACTGGAATTTAATCCTGACGGAGTGTTCTTTGCTCACCACTATTTCCTTTTCTTGAGGTGTTTCTCTTTGCTTTTTTAAAATGTTTACCATACGTGATAATTTTCCAGCGAGTGCGCGGATATTGAATTCGAAGGTGCCGTACGTGCATCGAAAAGGGTGGTGGACATTTTGAGCATATGGTGTGGTTTGTTTTGTATTTGTGCGGTTAAAAATTACTGAATTTTGCTTTTTGGTAAATACCTAAATTATTTTTAATATGTATGACGACGTGAATCTTTAGGTACTTTAAGTAATTACATATTTTTCAAATTCATAATTTAACTAAAAGTTAAGTTCCTGTTTTAAGAGATTCACAATTACTAAAATTCGAGCTAAAATTTAAGCACAATATTTCGTACTACAAAATCGATGCTATCATCATCATCATCATCATCATCATTTTCATTTTAATTTATTTATTTACAAACTATAATATAATTATTGTCTTGAAATTTACTAAATGTTTCACAATAATGTTAACATTTTTTGTTATTGTAGGACAAGACTGCGATGTGCACACGTGGTGTGGCATCAGTTGTGTAACATTAAGTTAAGCGTTGTTGTCACGTTGTGATGGAACTTCCCAATATTAATAATCGCTGTATTTTGAAAACTGTTAATGTTACGCCCCTGTAACATATAACTTTTTTGTTCGTTTATGATTGTTCTTCATGCTGAAGTAATAACATTCACACTTCTTACACCTTGTATATGTATGTATAATATAATAATATTTATATGTATGTTTCAAGGAATTACATTCCACCAGTGAAATGGAATGAAAAAGGCTGCTAAATTGGCTGCTAACACCATGCGAAAAGAAACTGGCTGCTGAATATTTTGGCTGCTAAGTTCGCACCTGTTTCTTGTTGGAAGTTATTATGTTAATAATAGAAGCACTACAAACTTACCCGATGTTTTTAATTCATCTTCTACTCGTATTTAGCCTCTTTCGATGCTTTTTTCTATAAACATTTAAAACTATGTGTAAACAATTCGTTACTTGTTAAATTTGTTCTTTACACATTTTTTTTTTATTCCAGGCTTCTAGTTAGAGCACCACTTGGCCAGAACCTTCAACCTGGATCGAATCATTCCGGGGCCCTTTTCAAATGCCCAGTATCAAATTATGACGATAACTGTGAACAAGTCGAAACTGATGGAAAAAGAGGAATAGAAGAGAATGTTGCACCTTGGGCCAGCTTTCACTTTGAAGGGTGTAAGTTCTGTATTTGAATTATTTAGATGTGTATGTTAATAGTGAACAAATCTATCATTTTACTCTTTATACAGGGTGTTCCACCTAAGAGGGATTCTTCTGTAACTCTGCAACTATAAAATTTATAAAAAAAATGGTTTTAATAAAAGTTGCCTGGAATCATGTGGGCCATGTAAAGAAAATATTTTTAGCTTTATATGGTGTTCCATTTCGTGTGGGCGCTAAATAACTTTGTTCATGGCGTTTAAAACTCACCGTTTTCGAGATAATCAGTTTTTGAAAAAAAAATACAATTTCAGCTCTCTAAATGAGACTAGATAGCGTCTAAACCATAAGAGTTAGAAACCTGCAGTTTTCACAGTTCGTTTTGGCATCAATTACTCTATCTTATCATCTATGAGCAAAACGTGTATGTTATTGAGACTCGGAAATACTGATACCTACATTTAATAATGTTACGAGTTGAAAAAACTTTTTTTTTCACTTGGAATTACCCATATTAATTGTCATGGGTGAATGCAAAATTGAATGCCCTTTCGACTGATATAAGATTGTCCATACTTATCTGTAACAGTTTACCAGAAAAATCAGGTTATTTTCTAAAGTCCGAAAAAGTAGTTATGTAATAGCGTCAAGAAGACCTTGCAAAACCACTTTTCGTTTTATCAGGCCTGGGACTGACAGTGTCAATGTTTACTGGCATGTTTAAAAAGTGGTTTGACAAACAATAGTAAACCACTAATAACAACTAAAACAAAACGCAAAACGAAACAAACTGAAACTCGGAACACAACAAGGAGAAGAATACTTAGACCGCTAATTTACATCAATTTTTTGTCCATTTTGATTAATACATAAACGAATTAGTTTTTTAAAAGACTGCTCAACATTGGTCAGCATGTCTGGCGTAATTTCTTGAAATACTACTGTAATGCGCTGCTACATATCTTCCGCAGTAGTTGGAGGTGTAACGTAAACTTTGCTTTTTATAAATCCTCATAAAAAGAAGTCGCAACTTGTCTTATCTGGACACCTTGAAGTCCAACTCACTGGTCCCCCGCGCCCAATCCATCTGTTGGGAAAAGTTTCGTGTAAAAACTGACGAACCGCAGCGGTATTGTGAGATGGAGCACCATCATGTTGCAACCACATTCTTCTAAGTATAGCTAAAGGAATGTCGCCTAATAAATCGTCTAGAGTGTTTGTTAAAAAGTTTAAATAAACTGCTCCAGTTAGATGCTGGTCAAAAAAAAATGGTCCAATGACATGGGTTCCCAAAATTGTTCCCCACACGTTCAGACCATCGTTGGCTATGAGTTGTCCGGAATTGGTGAGGATTGACTGTGTTATAATAATGGCTTATGACTATTAACGAAACCATTTTTATGAAAAGTAGCCTCATCGGAGAACATGACTCGTTTAAAAAAAAACATCATCTTGATTTAACATCTCAAGTGCCTACTGACAAAACTTTAGTAATTCTTGGTGTAATTGGATGCGATAAGGATGTGCCGCGCTGTGCTTTTGTAAAATCCTATATATCGACGCTGTACTAATACAATTGCAAGGCCTGCTTGACGCTGTTACATAGCTACTCTTTCGGACTTTAGAAAATAACCTGATTTTTCGGGAAAACTGTTAGAGATAAGTATGGACAACCAAAACTGTTAGGGATAAGTATGGACAACCTTATATCAGTCAAAAGAGCATTCAATTTTGCATTCACCCATGACAATTAATATGGGTCATACCATTTGAAAAAAAAAATTCAACTCGTAAGGTTATTAAATGTAGGTCTCAGTATTTTCGAGTCTCAATAACGTACACGTTTTGCTCATAGATGACAAGATAGAGTAATTATTGATGTACGGTTTAGACGCTATCTTTCTCACTTAGATAGCTGAAATCGTGATTTTGTTCAAAAACAACTGATTACCTCGAAAACGGTAAGTTTTAAACGCCATGTACATTTAATAAACTCTACCTAATATTAACCAAGGAATTCAAAAACGCAGTAATATACAGGGTGTCCCATTTAAAATAATAAAGTTACGTAGCGCCTACGCCGAGCTTAGGCAATCCAACAATGCACGATTAGTACTAGTAACAATGGTAACGAAAATTCCCTAAATCTTTGCGTTATGATTCGTTTACATTGAACAATGACAAACTGTTACGTCTGCACTCGAGATAATGCGATTGCTTATTGGTTGAATAAATTAAAATTCGTTCTTAAATTCTTCTTAAACTCGTATTTCTCATAAAACAATTTTTTTGTAGGTATGAGTGTGAGAGGTTGTCACTTCTCTAACAGAAGTGCATATACTTATATTTCCGGATCTCCAAGATCCAAAATGAAAGGACAAGTTTACTTCTTTGAGAAATATAATAATACAGAATTAAATATATCGTTAATAATTACTGATGAACAATTTGCTTCTAGTTTTGGGTATGAAATGCTCGCTGCTGATGTAAATAATGATGGGTAAGTTATCTTTAGTTATAAATTTATTTTTCTTTTACTAAACTAAGAAATATCCTAATTTGAATGTATTTATTTCAGATATGATGATTTACTAGTAGGTGCCCTTTTTTATTATGGTGAAATGAAAGGAGGTGCTGTTTACATTTATTATAACATTAGAGATTGCAGTTGAGACAACTGCACTTGGGATAAAGTTTTCTATGGAAAGACTCAAGATGACAATTTTGGGGCGAAACTATCTCATTTGTAGTAAATGTGGGCTCGGCACTAAATCAAATTTCACTTAAAAATTCAGGATTATTTAAATATTCAGCCAGTGTACTGTACTGTAGCCAAAAACAAAACTCCAAACACCTTTCTTCATCTCATACTATGGAGAAAATTTGGTTTCTTCTTTCCTTTTTTCTTTTATTTTATTTTTTGCCAGACACCTGATAATTTCTCTAGGGATATTAAGATTTAAAGTAGCCATTCTAATATTAGCCCGGGGATTATTATTAAAATATTGTAAAATTTGGTTATTTCTAAAAATTATATTATATCTAATTTTAAGTAAATTTTTTGAAATACAGCCTGTTTCATTGAAAACTTTACATTAACAATAAATTACCTAATGAGTAATATTATGGCTTATTAATTTTTTATTTAGCTACAAAATCGTTATTATTTAAAAATTTTTGATAATATTTGGTATTGGCCCGTTCTGGGGAGTCCGGAATCCAGTCACGTAAATCTATTTTTCCTCAAAAAATCCCAAATATGAATTATTAGAATTTTACTCCTAAAATCGGACGTAGTACCTACGCCTTGGATTTTGTGGGACCACGCTCATTCTCCTTCACAAAGCACACTTCACCAAACTCTACTTCTTAAAAAAAAATCGATTAAAATCGCATAATAAATAAATATTTTATAGGGTGGTCTAAAAACAAATGGGTTACATTGCAGATTTATACATCACAAAAGAAGATCCATCTGGAGGATAACTATAGTAGGATCGTATTCGATGCAAAGTAGAGCAAAAAGTTGTCGGTCTTTCATCAAAGGGAAATCGTGTCATCATTTTTAGGAGGCGTAAAGCGTAAATTTAAAATGAAATTGAATGTTAAATCTGAAATCCCGCTGCATACGCACTGTGTTCTGGTAGTAGCTGTAGTCGCCTAGGTGCATCGAGTGTACGAAGTGGTTATACGTCAAATACTAACCTGGCGAACTTGATCGTAAAAGAGAAAGCGCCTCCAAAAACCAAGTAAACAACAGTGGCGCGTACAGAGGTAAAATGTAGTACATATGTGGAATTTAAAAAACAAATTGGATTTATAATAAATTATCCTTTCGTCTCTTCATAATGTATAAAAAATTATTCAATTTCTAAAACCTTTAGAAGCGTATGGCACTGGATCCCTTGACATGCAATGATGTATTACTTTGCATCGAATATGATGCTACTATAAGTATATGATGTCTTTCCGATATATTTACAAGGTACGGAAGTAGTTCTGATAACACCCAAATAATATCGTTAATATCCCAACAGCATTTTAAGGATGGCAATAGCTATGTTTGGGATGTAATTCATCGATCCCAACAGATCCTAAAAGAGAACTTCTGTTAGCTGGAATTTTAATGAACTGTTTCACACGAAAAAAAGGGGTATTGTTCGTTTGATCAGACCATATTCTTGTTATGTTTTCGAACTTGCTAAACACGAATCTGAAGTCAGTTTAATGCTTGTACTAACCATTTTCGAGAATATGGGTTATTTGCGAATTTACAGAGCCTTGATAAATATGTTTGCAATCTTCTTGACCATCGAGCTTAGGCAACCAACAATACACTGGGCTGATGTTGGTAACGAAAATTCCATAAATCTGGGCGTCATGCGTCACCAATATTAATGATTCATTTACAATGTACAGGGTTAGTCACTATAATCTGACAACTTATTGTGAGTTTATTATTGAAATTACAAAAAAATTTTTAATACAAAAATTTAAGCTTTTTTATGAATTTTTATAACACAGTATTAGAAAAAACAATTAAATAATGGAAATCACTAAATTAAATAATTTTTTTAATGGAACACTATAATTAGCATACTTAGATTCGTTGAATTTTTCTCTTTTCAAAAATATATAATATGTTTCTGTTTGATTCAGGACTTTTCGACATATTTCAGTTTAAAACTATTTTTGAAAAAATCAGGAGGGAAATTTATGTCTGACGGATCGTAATGGCTATGGACGAGGCACGCGGAATAAACAGATGACTTTGACAGAAGTTTATTTATCATCATTAATTTATTTCCTATAACAAACTATTTTAACAAAGAAATAATATTTATATAGTGAGAACGAAAAATTTAAAGTTATCTTTTAATTTTATGATAATAATAAAAATCATTCTTAACATTAACAAGTCTTAACTTTAACAGAATTTTAATACCTAATTAATAAAAATCAACTAAAACACAAATAGCCACAGATGCTCAATGTTAACGCCATTATTATTGATGCACTTCGTATAATCCTCATTAATTTTCAGAACTGCAGTGCATTTAGTATGAAATGAGAATTAAATTCACTTAAATTTTGTATACATTCATCAACTTTATATCTTAGTTCATCTAAGTTTACACTAGTTTCCTTATAAACCTCGTTTTTTAAGTAACTCCACAGAAAACTGTCCAAGGGTGTAAGGTCTGGGCTATTTGAAGGCTATTGAATATTTCCTCCATTACCAATCCACAAATAAAACCTATTATTTAAATAATTTCGTACTGCTCTGGTTCTATGCGGAGGCACTCCGTCTTGGTGCCAAATTAAATTGGCATAGTCGATCAGTCAATTTGTTTTTCAAGAAAATGCAGGTATCTTTCCTCATCAAAACACCTTCATAAAATAGTGGACCAATGATTTTATTTTTCAATATACAACGCACCAAACATTAAACGATGTGCGTCCTTGACTTAGAATTTCCCTATTACATTGAGAATTTTCATTTGCCTAGGTATGAGTATTTTGTCTATTATAAATGCCAGCTGTTGTAAAAGTCGTCTCATCAGTCCATACAATCTTTTCAAAATAGTTTAGATCGCCATTTTTCAAGCGCAGCATTTCTTTGCTATACTCTAATCGTTGAATTTTTTAAATTTGGGGTGATTTTTTGGTACTGTGGACTCTTGTGGCCTTTCTACAATAATTTAATATTTGAATTTACTATAGTAAACCTCGAATGAATATTTGCTTACCTTGAAAATATAGTAATATAGTTAGTTCTAATTCTTCATTTGGAATAATTCTTCGTTTTTGTCTTCCAAAAGATTTTTGTTTCTCTAAAGCGCAATGTCGTAAAATGCAGCTCGAGTTGGAACTGGAAAGCCGGGATGCAAACGAGCATACTTGGCGCGCGCTGCATTCACATTATTATTATTTCTTTGTTAAAATAAAAATAGTTTGTTATAGGAAATAAATTAATGATGATAAATAAACTTCTGTCAAAGTCATTTGTTTGTTCCACGTGTCTCGTCCACAGCCACTGCGATCCGTCAGACATAAATTTCCCTCCTGTTTTTTTTTCAAAAATAGTTTTAAACTGAAATATGTCGAAAAGTCCTGAGTCAAACAGTAACATATTATATATTTTTGAAAAGAGAAAAATTTAACAAAGCTAAGTATGCAGTAATATATAGGGTGTTCCACTTAAAAAAAATTTTTTTCTTTAATTTAGTGATTTTCATTATTCAATTGTTTTTTCTAGTACTGTATTATAAAAATTCACAAAAAAGCTAAAATTTTTGTATTCAAAACTTTTTTGTAATTTCAATAATAAACTCACAATAAGTTGTCAGATTATAGTGACTAACCCTGTACAATGATAAACCGTTATGTCTACGCTCAAGATAATGTGAGCGCTGATTGGTTAATTAGAATCTCGTGAAAAATTACACCAATCACAGCCGGTGAAACAGAATGTTGCGTTTTATTTAAGGTTTGCAATGTCGTGGTCCGTATACTAGATTCCATAATCCTACATATATAATTTTGGGTTCGCCAAACACGAATTTGAGGTCAATTTATCACCAGCACCCACCATTATTGAGAAAATGAATAAAAAATTATGTTTCACGTTTACCAGAGATGTGATTTAAGGAAAAAGTGTTTTTTTTACATTAACGTTTCATTTGTAGCGAACTCTTTTGTCTTCAAAAGATACATCGTGGGTTCCTCTTTCTTGTTTTAGCTCTAACTGTACATTCTGTAACGGTAGTTTGTCATCATCTTCACGTCCCACTTAACCCTGATACATTTTTTCTCATTTCCTTTAAATTTTGGTGAAATCGTCCACCTTACTCTTCACTAGTCACCTAAGTTATCGGGGAGGTAATCCACTTGTAAATCCATAAACTGCAGTCGCAAGTTCATTAAAGTTGTTTGAAATTCTTTACTATTTCCGCGATTAAAGTTTTATAATTGTGACATTTGTGATTAGTCAAAAAGTTCTTGTTACATTTCTAAAGCTTTGCCATGCAGATTTCTCGGTTTCATTCATATTTAATACAATGTCTTATAATTGTTAATAATTTACTACAAAAAATTAAATTTAGTCTTCACGCAAGTACTTGCATATTTTGCAGTTTTTATAAAGATACAGATATATCTTTCGTATTTTACGAATTACAGAAATGGCTAAATGACAAAAAATATGCAAAATTTTATAGCGATCTCCGTGATTCGTTTGTTAAATTTAGTCCAAAAATTTTGAAAAACAAGTGAAATACTACTAAAAAAATAAATAGCATAAAATCGGTTTTCTTCGAATATCTTAGGAATTATTCGGAATTTTCTAAATTTAAAAACATATCCGTATCCTATTTCTAAAACAGCAAATAAAGCATTTCGTTTACTTTAGTAGTTACCTTTAGGTATCTTGAAACCGTATTTTAATTTTTCCAATACATTATGCATTGTGTAGTAATGTATATATCTAGGAACATTTATCTATTAGTTACTAAAACTAATATATTTTGTTTTTAAATGATTATCATGCAGACAACATAATCAGTAGATAAATATTGTACTAACCATTTAGGATCGTTTTCTGATAAATTTTGTTGACATTTAGTAAAAATGTATTTAAGCGTATCATCATATTCAACATTATTTCATGATGATGTGTGAATATTTAAACGAGAAGCGGAAGCTTTGAATATTTGAATACATTTTGCTTTGGGCTCCATAAAAATTTAATTTTACTGTAATATTATCACCAGCTGGTAAGTACATTCATTTTAATTAGTGAAATACATTTTTTCGCATTTCTTGAAATAATTTTAATCTCTAGTGCTGAAGTGAAACAAATTTAATGTTGTCTGTAATTATTTAATTTCTGCTACATTTTGATTAAAGTTTTTACAACGAAAACAGAGAGGCTGTCAAAAGGTTAGCATTTTGTTATGTGTGCTTACAGTATAATAATGAAGAATTATCTATTTTCTCAGTTTGAGATACATATTTGTGTTTCGGCAAAACTAAATTTGTAAAATCAACATTTTGGTGTAAGAGGCAGGAGGTTATTTATTTGAAATTAATATTTATTTCTAGTGTAGCAGAAATATTTAACTAAATGAAATAGTAATCGAAAGTTGATGTTTTGACTAATAAGTCATAATAACGTGCGATTAATCCAGAATAAATAATTTCAATTTTACCAACACGACCAAAATACCAGTCAAATTTTTTATCTGGTTGTCCAAGTTTGTTCAGTAATCTGCCGAAGGATTAAGACATTTTAATCCTGAGATACTTACAACGCAATATTTTGCACTTTCTAGATGAAATAAGAATTAATTTTTATTTTTAAAATTATGTGCTATACTGTTCATATCAGAAATATTAAATTGTATCAAATCTAGAATAGATATCGTATTATAAATACACTGAAATACACTTTAATACTTATCATGATAACGATTTGAATTTCATTTTTGTTATTTAGTGTGCAACAGTTTTTTTGGTTGTCATGCCTATGTAACGTAGTCACCGCCATGCGCCAGTTATACAGGGATGGCCAGAAGTACGGAATAAAATTCATATCTTTTGAATAAGTTATTTTTTTTAAAACGCCGAAACAAGTTAACTAATTTTGATTTTTTACCATCTTTCGGTTATATAATAATTAATTTTTCTTCAACCCCCAGCTACCCCTACTTTTTTTTCAAATGGAAACATAAGGCATGAGGGGGCTCGTTGAAAAGCTTATAGAAATCCGAATCCAGCCATACCAAATAAACAAGTTTTAATTTTTCAATAGCAAGGTTATTAGGGTTGTATAAAACACCTACTTAACAAGTGAACTAAAATTTAATTATCTTTAGTGTTATCCTCCATGAATTTGCACAGAATAAATTAAAGAATTTGAAACTGTACCTATCACTGCTAACGCAAAAAAGATATATTTTTTATGTTGCGTTTTTTTGGCACCACTTACTGGCCAAGCTTTCTGGTTAATTTTTCGCTTTAGTTGTAAATTGGAGTTTGAAACGTTACTATTGTGTCAAAATCAAGTTATTTACTGAATTGCAATGGTATTGTCGGAAAGGCAACGCATCGAAATCTTGATATTGCTTGAATGTGGAGACAAAATAAGAAGTCAGGCTGAAGTGCGCGATTTAGGGCCACTTGTTCATTGCCAGTTTAAACCTCGTTCAACGCTGAACTTCGTTTAACATATCTGACCCGCTTGTACATGAGTTGTTCAGCATTTAACTACCGTTAACCTCCCGTCAAGATAAACAACTGTTAGCCGCAGTTCAAGAGCCAGTCAAACGAAAGCTAACCTTAAAAATTGTGACTGCTACCTAGCTGTTATTGTCAGTATAGTGAATACATATTTATTTGTTGCAATTTGTTTTGAAAATGGCAAGAAATTATGAAAATATAACCGATGACGAAGATTTTTTGGAATTAATTGATTTGTATGAAAACCATAATGAAAACCGAAGAGCACAAAGAATTTATAGAGAGAAAAGAAATAATTTTAATATGTGGACAGAAGGTGAATTCCGAGAACGATATGCAGGGTGTTAAAAAAAGAGTGTAAAATATTTCAGGAGGTAATAATATGAACCAAAGTAAACAGAAAAGTCTTAATAAACATGGGTCCGCAAAGTAACGGTTGCGGAGATATGGAGCACTATTCGTTTTTCAAACATTTTATTTTATTAGGAATAAACCGACAAAGGAAGCTTTTAACAAACAAANTGCAAAAAATTTATCGATTTTCACCTTTTTTTTCACTTATTTTGAATAAAAATTTTTGAGCTAGAATTCCCATGAATAAAAAAATATATAATTTCGAGAAAAACGCTTTTGAAGATTTCCGAAAATCAGAAATTTGAGAAAGTTATAGTATTTTCCAATCAGTCAGCAATTTCAGCACGATATAACAGCCCTTTTTCCTCATAGGCATCATTTTGAGCTTGATTCTGTTCTTTTCTTGCTTAATAAGTGACCAGACTACCTGAACAAGCGCTCTGCCCTACCTGCTGTGCGCCCGAGCACTGACCCGATGGGCGTTCGGTTTTAGGTTCATAAAAGCAAAATGAATAGGCATTTTGTTTTGAAATTTTGGCAACGTATCTTGAATAGTTATAGTAACGATTTTTTTGAATCTCCTAATGTGGTTTCCCCCCCTTAAGGGCCACTTGTTCATTGCCAGTTTAAACCTCGTTCAACGCTGAACTTCGTTCAACATATCTGATCCGCTTGTACATGAGTTGTTCAGCATTTGAACTACCGTTAACCTCCCGTCAACGTAAACCACTGTTAGCCGCAGTTCAAGAGCCAGTCAAACAAAAGCTAACCTTAAAAATTGTGACTGCTATCTAGCTGTTATTGTCAAGATACGTATTTATTTGTTGCAATTTGTTTTGAAAATGGCAAGAAATTATGAAAATATAACCGATGACGAAGATTTTTTGGAATTAATTGATTTGTATGAAAACCATAATGAAAACCGAAGAGCACAAAGAATTTATAGAGAGAAAATAAATAATTTTAATATGTGGACAGAAGGTGAATTCCGAGAACGATATAGATTAACGAAAAATACTGTTAGGTTTTTAATCAATGAAATATCAGAAGAGATATCCAATCGAACGTCTCGGTAGGTGCCATACATTTCATTTTGAATGTTATGTAATATGTTATCTTTTTTTAGAACTCACAGTTTATCTGCAGCAGATATGGTTTTAGTGACATTAAGATTCTTGGCAGCTGGTTGTTTTTTAAAAGTTTCTGGAGATTGTCATGGTATTCATGAGAGTACTGTTAGTAGAGTAGTGAATAAAGTTACACGAGCCATTGCCGCTAAACATTTGAATTTTATCAAAATGCCATCAAGTCTAGAAGAAATTAGTGCTGTTAGACAAGGTTTTTTCATGAAAGCTCGCTTTCCAAAATGTATAGGAGCAATTGATGGTACACATATAAAAATACAAGCACCTAATGTAGAAGAGCCCGAAGTATTCCGTTGCCGAAAAGGTTTCTTTTCATATAATGTACAAGCTGTGTGTGATGCGAGTTTAAAAATTCGGAATATTGTGTGCAGATGGCCTGGTTCTGCACACGACAGTACGATCTTCCAAAATTCGAATCTACGTACTAGATTTGAAATTGGTGAATTCGGTGATAATGTGTTAATTGGAGACAGTGGATATGGAATAAGAAATTATTTAATTACACCACTGAATAATTCAATAACACGTGCCGAACAATTATTCAATGAATCCTTGATACGGACCAGAAATACAGTAGAAAGGACATTTGGAGTTTGGAAGAGAAGGTTTCCTATTCTTTCATCTGGTATTAGGCTAGATTATCGAAAAGTTGAGGCTATTGTTGTTGCTACAGCTGTTCTACACAACATAGCTATTGAGCAGAATGAACCTCTCTTAGACATGGATGGGGCCATTGAAATGGAAGTACATTTCGACAACGAAGAGAAAAATCAAAATGATATAATTGCTGGACAGAACAATACACGAAATAAAATAGTTGATTATTTCCAAACATTATTGTAGATATTTGTATATTTATTATGATTTGGACATAGTTTTATACATTTAATTTAGAAATAAAAGCCAACTGTAATGAGATAATTTTAATTATACTGTAATTTATTTTTTAATATTTCCATTTCTATGTCGTGCTTTTCTTTGTCTAGCCATACGCTGTTCACTTTCTATACTTAAAACCTCCATCTGTTTTGCATGTATTTCCCGTATTTTTAAATCATGCTCTTCCTAACAACACCTCATTTTCAAATCTTCAAAATCTGATTTTGAAGCTGCCCACTTCTCAAGTTAAACCCCTAATGTGTTTTTTTTGGTGTATTATGCATTTGTAGGGATTTATATTTCATTTGGCTTAACATATCTGGTGTATATTAGGCCCAATTATTCTCATTCATTTCATTAACTGCAAATAAAATTATTAAGTAGGTATTTAATCTACCATTATTTTAGGAATACAACGTACCATCTTCATGATTATTTTCACTTGATGTGGAGGGACCATCTACTGTAAAAGTTTCAGGAATATCTAGAAAAGCATGTTTTTTATACTTATATACCTTGCTCCGTTTACAGTAAGATCACTGTTGAAGTATCGTCACCAGTAGCACTGATATCTCTCGCTGACACTGTTTCTTGAGAAATGGGAAAACCTTCAAAAGTAATATTAATTAATGGTAAATATTATATACGATTAAATCTACAAACTTATAGTATCATCTCCAAATTCACTTTGCATTCCTTTAGCTCGGACACCCAGTAAATCTAAAATTTTTGTTTCTGTTGAATCCATTTTACTTTCAATGTAAGGCCCCCCACCAGTACGCAAGAGTGCCTGCCTTTCTTCAGCTGCCTACATTTTTAATGATTAATAAGATTTAAAAAATATTTATTTAGATGGGTATCACCTTATGTTTTGTGCGTTTCTTCAAATTCTCATATATTTTTTTAAAGGCTTTGCATCCCTAAATGTTTCTCCAGATACAGCATTAAATTCTTTTGTAAGGCCTACCCATGCTTCTACTTTTTTTCGGTTCATTACCGTATCAGTTTTCTTACACTCTATTATTTCCATTTACTTATATACAATATCTAATAATATTCTTTCCTCATTTTTGCTGAAATTATTTGAACGTTTGTTGTTGTTATTACTTGCCATTTTTAAGTTCTTTTGAACTACCAAGAATGAAGTGTTTATTGGTATCTAACAATATATGGGGAACCAACACCACACTAAAAACTACCAAAACATACAAAGTTATCTGTTTACCTATTTTTTTTATTTACTTACTTTATTGCACTTCCAAATTATTAAATAATCTGATACAATAGTTTTAACCTATCCTTAGTTTAACTTTTGCTACTAACGCAATGACAACATAAATAGCGATATGCGAATCGCATACACAACATCCACAAAAAGTTAATGTATGGGCAGGTATCATCAACAACAGAATCTTTTGGGCCCATTCTTTTTTGAATAAAATCTTACTGCCGCACGCTACCTGGATTTGCTAACATTTGACCTGATACCTGCTCTAGCTGTGATTTTCCCTCATGAAATTGATTCAGATATACCGAATGAAAGAATTTGGTTCCAACAAGATGGCGCTCCCTCACATTTTGGTATTGATGTTCGAAGATACTTAGATGAAATGTTTCCAAATCGCTGGATTGGTAGACGGCGTACAGTTGAATGGCCGCCAAGATCCCCCGACTTAACACCCCTGGATTATTTTCTTTGAGGATATTTGAAAGGAAGAGTCTACCACCGGCTAATATTTTGAATTTAAAGAAGAAGATTAGGGCGGAGATGCATAATTTACCAGCTGAAGTCATTCAGAATGCTGTGGACAGCTTTTACTATCGTCTTGGAGAATGCCAAATAGTGAATGGGGGACATTTTCAGCATTTGCGACATTGAGTTTATTTTTGTAAATTATCTAGTTGTTTCAATTTCTAAATGAAAAAAACTTGTTATTGAAAAACTAAAACTTGTTTGGTATGGCTGGATTCAATTTTCTATAAGCTTTTCAACGAGCCCCCTCATGCCTTATGTTTCCATTTGAAAAAAAATAGGGGTAGCTGGGGGTTAGGGGGTTGAAGAAAAATTAATTATTATATAACCGAAAAATGGGAAAAGTCAAAATCAGTTAACGTGTTTCGGCGTTTTTAAAAAAAATTAACTCATTCAAAAGATATGAATTTTATTCCGTACTTCTGGCCATCCCTGTAGAATAACAAAAGAAGTGACGCTAAGTTCGCAAATAGCAAATAAATGGCAATATTTAGCGTTTTTTAATTTTTTTTACTGGCCCATGAAAATGGGCCAGTAAAAAATCTATCGGAAAATTAGTTATTTTATTTTGTAGGCAATTAAATTACGTACAATTTAAGGTTGGTACTCAGATTCATATTTCTCCAATTTATTATCTATAAAATAAAAGTCGAACGCATATTTTTGCATTAGAGCTTATTTTTACAGTTTTAAATTAAAAAAAAAGAAATCACCTAGCTACGCCTCTTTGGTCTCAAAATAGCTTTTATATAACGTTAATTGTTAATTATTGGACGTATCGGACCGGGATTTTAAGAGACAATTAAGGGTTAAACTTTTATTTTCAAAAAATTTTACATTGACAGCCACAAAAATCGACTTTTGGGCCCAGAGGTCAGACCATGTTTATTATACGTTTTTAGGTCGTTGATTCCGAATTCGAACCCCATCACATCAGCATTTTTCATAACCTCAAAAAATCGATATTCTGAACATTAAACCATATAATCTTAAGATTCAACGCTAAATCCAATTAACCAAATCCCATAAACATTTAACCTAATGATGTCCCAACTTAATAAGCCCACGAACTCAAACCCCTATAACCCTATAACCCCATAACCAAGGGAATACATCGTACGCAATCTATATTATTGCAAAACATCAGAAAGCTGAGGACTCCTTGAAAACCCAAGTACTCAAACCCAAAAAAATTCCAAAACCCTATAACCCTATAGGTAACCCCGTAACTTCATAACCCCATAACTAATAAATCATAGGCAATCTGTATTATGGCTAATCGTTAACGTGGTTGGGATACCTTAAAAACCTATGCATTCAAATCCTAAAACCCCCATGACCTTACAATTCATAACCCCACGATTCCCTAACCACAACTTCATTACCTTATACTTTGATCCCATTCACAAAAGAAGATCTAGTTTTTTTTTAACTTTAATTAGTAGGACCGTCGGCATTAGCATTACCCGATGTACAACACGAGGTGGTTGCGCGATCGGATTTCGTGCATCATATAGCTCTCATTAGAGCTTTTGAAAAAAAATTAATTTGTAGGATAGACCGTACTATAAATGAATGAATAAAACTAAAATAAATAAATGAATGATTAATGTTAAGAATCTCTCTTGACTAAATTAAATGAAATGAAAATCCAAAGGATAACCCTAAAAATGATATTACTAGAATGACTATCAAAAGACCGGAGATGTGATGTGACTAGATCAATATGCATTTTGGGTTTGAGTAGTATTAGGAATTTCAAGGAGCCCTCAGCTATGTGATATTTTGCAATAATACAGATTGCCTATGATTTATTCCCTTGATTATGGGGTTATGGGGTTATAGGGTTATTGAGGTTTGGGTTGGTGGGCTTATTAAGTTGAGATATCATTAGGTTAAATGTTTATGGGATTTGGTTAATTGGATTTAGCGTTGGAAGCTTGAGTCTTAAGATTATATGGTTTAATATTCAGAATATCGATTTTTTGAGGTTATGAAAAATGCTGATGCAATGGGGTTCGAATTCGGAATCAACGACCTAAAAAACGTATAATAAACATGGTCTGACCTCTGGGCCCAAAAGTCGATTTTTGTGGCTGTCAATGTAAAACTTTTTGAAAATAAAAGTTTAACCCTTAATAAAATCCCGGTCCGATACGTCCAATAATTAACAATTAACATTATAAAAAAGCTATTTTGAGACCAAAGAGGCGTACCTAGGTGATTTCTTCTTTTTTTTTTAATTTAAAGATGTGATGTGACCAGATCAATATGCATTTTGGGTTTGAGTAGTATTAGGAATTTCAAGGAGCTATGTGATATTTTGCAATAATACAGATTGCCTATGATTTATTCCCTTAATTATGGGGTTATGGGGTTATAGGGTTATTGGGGTTTGGGTTCATGGGCTTATTAGGTTAGGATATCCTTGGGTTGAATGTTTATTGGATTTGGTTAATAGAATTTAGCGTTCGAAGTTTGAGTCTTATGGTTATATGATTTAATTTTTCAGAATATCGTTTTTTATTTTGAGGTTATGAAAAATCCTAAGATGATGGGGTTAAATGGACCTCGGATTCGGATTCAGCAACCCAAAAAAATTATAATAAACATGGTCTGACCTCTGGGCCCGAAAGTCGATTTTTTTGTGTGGCTGTGTAGCCCATGTATTAAACGCGCTAGCAGCTGTAAAAGCGTTTAATGCGAAATAGTATTCTCACTCAACGGTAAATGTTAATGAACGGATTGCTCTCGCGCATGCGCTTGAGCGCCGTTCTCAGCCGCACGCGATATTTTTGACTCTCTTTTTTTTAATTACCGTACAAATAAGCTATATTTAATGCAAAAAGAGTTAATTCCAGAGCGGCTCTTGCCTGACTCTAAGAGAATATATTATTTTTAACGCTATTTTGCACATCCTACTATGTTAGTTGTAAAAGAGCAACTTGAATTTCAACTTTTTGAAATTTTTCTCTTTCGATACGTTTGTTTGGGTCAATTCAATTAGAACCTATATCTACTATATTAACTTCTGGGATTAACGTTTAGTAATTAAACAATTTGTTGCAAAAAAAGCAGAAGAAATTATTAAACAAATACCTGTACCAACAATTTCACAGTCAATCGAATTGGCACACATGTTGATCATTGGATTGACAGTCTTTCCCATAAATTTCATCAATATCCATTTCTTTTTGCAATAGGTACTAATGGAGAATTTTCGAAAACTGGTTTTTCCGCGTTCGAGCTTTATTTTACAGTTAACAAATTGGTGAAATATGACTTTAGATACCTTAAATTGTACGTAATTTAATTGTTTATAACAAAAAAAGCAAATTTTCCGATAGATCGTTTAGATTTTCATAAGCAGTAAAGAAAGTGAAAATACACATAATTTTGCCACTTATTTGCAATTTGCCAACTTAGCGTCACTTCTTTCGTGTTAGTTTTTTTATATTATCATGCTACATACCCTTTCCCGTCATAAAATGCAATATAATGTTTACTAATATTTTTTTACGTTCAAACTCTAATTTGACTGGACTATAGCCTTATCTAGGAACTTTGACCTGTTCTTATTGTTCTCGGGCTAGGCTCAGTGGGGCTGACCCGCCATCAGAATCCCTTACACCGCCCTAATCTCCATTTCGGTTCTTGTTGTTGGTTATAAAGTCGTAATGGATTGAACCGCTCTTCAGACAATGGTGCATCACTGAACCATTCCTTAGTGGCTTGGTCGTATCCAATGCTTCCCAACGTTTTGCCATTTTTCAGTGTTGGCGTCTACAGCAGTGATTCTGATTTCGCCTCGACTGAATACTAAGATCAATCTGTAGAATTGACGGCGACCAGGTACATAGGTCATTGCATAACAAACCGTCCGTCGTACTTTCAATATCAGTACTTTACTGAGAGTGCTTTAAAACCATTATTAATTTTTGTTAGCCTGTTTAACCAATTTGTCTAATTACCGTTTAACTAAATCTAATTTCGTTTCTAACGTATGAGATACCTAATTTATTGGCTGTTGCTAAGGAATTTAGTTAAATCCAGTTTAAATGTTCTTTGATAAATTAATCATAAAAATATCTACGTTTAATCTTTGCAGGATTAAGAATAGATGTATACTACAACCTTCTTAATTAAACAAAATGATTTACAATATTTTTATTAATCAATGAGAAAATATTACAGGCAATGCTTTATTTTGTTCATATCTTACTAATATTAATGTAAATATACAGGGTGTTCGGAAATGAATGGGCCTTACTTCAAGAGTAGGTAACTTGGACGAAAATAAACAGATTTGGATCAAGATTAAAAAAATATATAACACGATTTCGTCACGTTATAAGATAATTAAATTATTTCATATAAAAAAGTCAAAATATCCGTGGTAGAAAAATTTGAAATAAAATAAAATACTATTTTTCTGTTTCAAATGTATCAAGAAAGAAATGTAGGTTAGGTACTTTTCATGTCTTGACAAATGTTTGAAATCACATTATGTTACAACCTTTTGTTTTGAAGATACTTGGTATGTTTGAAGACTGTACGCCGATTTTTTAGAAACGTCAAATAATACTGAAACGTTTACATGTCTACCAAAATAGACCAAAATTTCAACGAGAAATTCACAAATGCCATAATATAAGAGCGTTCAATTTGGAAAAAGGAAATTAGGTAACACCCAGAAAAAATGATACACCCTGTATAGTATAATTGAAAATTTGGTGCACCTTTGATTTAGAATATTTTTTGAATCGTTGATTGAAGAGTTAAGAATTCGTCTTAAATGGAACACCCTGTATATTTATATAGTTATGAGGATTATAGATAATAATTCACATAAATAACTTGGGAGAAACTGAGATCAAATTATTATTCTTATAATTACAAATACTATTAGTCATGGTGATAATGATTATTTACTAAACCATATAATGAGATACATATTTAATTTTTTATTTTGTTGAAAAAAAAACATGAAATTCTGCCTTTTGAATATTTTAGCGCCACTAGGATATGAATTTGGGGTCAGCTGTGATCATTTTTTAATATCAGAACCTGAAAAAACATATATTATTTTATTATCATTATTGACATTTTTCTAGAAAATTTGCCATAAGCACGTAAATGAGGATTCCTCAAAATACTAGTGTACCAAATTTTATCAAAAAATCTGAAACGCTGTTTATTTTACTGCAGATTAAAATAAAAAAAGAAATTTAAAGAAATAGTTGACAAAAAATGTTTTACTATTTTTTAATAAGAGATTATGTTACGTCCCAGCAAAAAACTGTTATAAGGAAATCTTTAATCTTCATGAAAAATCAGTTCAATTAATTATTATTGAGATATGTATTAAATGCTTTTTAAACTTCTAAGAAAATAATTTATTTAAAAAAGTAGATTATATTTTCTTCATCTGGCTGTCAATTGTTTCTTTCAACGGCATATGAAGTTGTTTATAATGCAGTTTTTTATCTTAAAATGTAAATTCATACGTATATATGTGAACAATAAACATTCTGCAGCTTATCCATCTGAACGCAAACACAATACACATAGTAATCATAGTATAATTAATTAAATATGCAGCAATAAATGTTCCTATTTTTAAATGCTCTATAAAGGCCGATCCCAAATGAAGTGCAAAAAATTTGGGAACTGTCATCCAGATCCAGACGTCTGGCAGTTATTTGATATTTAAAAAAAGACAAATACCAGAGTCTGTAACCTTTTTTCAAATGGCAGGACCGTATTTAATTATTATTTGGCAATTCCGACCTGTCATAAAAACAAAAGGCGCTTTAACATTATAATTATAATTCAAAATAATATGCAAGATGATTAATATTTTTTGTTACTTGAAACCACGAAACATTGTTGGGCATAGATATCTTCCATTATATTTTTTTGTTTAACTGCGTGTTTCTAGATAGATGAAACTTGGGTTAATAATAATTTATTAGCAAACGTCCATTGAATTGGTATACAAATTTATCAACCAGTGGAGTAGTTAATAAGAGGCGTAATCCAAAAAAAAAAAACTGGTACTACTGGCTGTTAAGTGGAAATGTAATTGTAAATTTAGTTTTCTAAGAAAAATTGTATATTTCAATTTATCCGATAAATGAACATTCAGTTATTTTTTTTAAATTAAAATAAACTTGTTACATAGTTTCAGGGCTCATAACAACACCTCTCTGTATCCCCGCCACTGGCATATATGCAAACCATTATAGTGATTTTTTTTACTTTCAGTCAATTATTTATAAATGTTTTGATGGATAGATATCTACAACAAACATTTTCAGAGATATATTTTTAAAGGGGAAAATTAAAGTTTTCGAAACCCTTTTTAAGGAAACTTCTCTTCTTTTCTTATTTTAAGGAGTTCTATCACAGATAAAGCTTAGCCTGTGCAAATCGTCAACACTAGATATATTTTTTTACCTCTTTGTGCTAATAATTCCTTCATTTTGTCCGACACCGGGATTTATACGAGTAACTATACTGAGAATATCAAGTGAAAGTAAAACCCCACTTTCAATAACAATTTTTTCTTCATCTTCTTCTTCTAGTGGTTGGTTCTAATTAAGTCCCATAGCCCCGCGGACCTATCAGGCCTATTGTGCATCTCAGTCCATACTCAGTCCTATTCAGAAAGTAGTTTTGTCCTTTTTACAAAGTCCAAAAACTTCCTTGCCGACACTTTTCTCAGCTCCTTGGGTTCCAATGAACTCTGTTTCGGATCCCTTCCTAGCAAGTTCATCCGCTTTCTCGTTCCCATCAATGCTTTGTGTCCTGGTACCCAACACAGTCTAATTGTATTAGTGGTTCGCAGTTCAGTCAGCATTTGTAAACATTCCCACACAAGGACAGTAACAAACTTCCCCAGACTGTAGCTTGCAGTCTATTAGGGTCTGAGTCCATATACTTCTGTACCCTTCCCTATGACCATTTTAGAGCCATACGTAAACCATATCAGGCTCCATAGGGTACCTCTTTCCAGGGTACCAAAATTTTCCTCCCATTCGCTTTGATAATCTATTCGAGTCTCAAATGTCTTAAGGACCTTCATAAAATAATGTTTCAATTTTTTTATTAAATTTAACGAATTTCTTCGTGTACCTATGTAAAAATAGAGACGATAAATAAATATTTTCAAACAATACAGTTTATTTAGTTTCTATTATTTGTAAATTTTTGTATCACATTATTTTTCAGTAATGGGACAGAAACAATCATCTTCACCAAATAAAAAATGCAGACCAGTGAAGTCCAAAGTAGAGGCCACGGAAATAGTCGATTTAGAATCCAGCGGATCTACTTCCTCCCAAACTGATCCAACGAAGGTTATCTCAAATGCGAGCACTGAAAGCGCAATAGAATCTCCAGAGTTGACACCAATTATTCGTCATGTAGAAGAACTGGAATGCAGTATTAATAAGATGACAGAATCGGAAATAGATCTGTATTTTGCAACTCTTAAAGACAACTTGCACAATTATTGGAGAAAAGTGTACGATATTAAAAATATCGATGATGATGTCAAAAATAGAAAGGCTGAAACTATAGACAGAATTAAAATCATACTAAAAAATTTAGACGAACGTTACTTAAAAGGGAGAATGTCTTATTGATTTGTTTTTATTCAGATATGTTCTTAAACATTAATAATAATACAGTGCGTCTGTAAAATGACGTTCAATAAAGAGAAAAAGTAATTTTTATTGAAAAAAGAAAACATTAGAATATGCTGCTTTATTTTTAGTTGGCCGTTAGTTATATATACAGTGTGTCCCAGAAGTAACGCAAAAAATTCGTATTTTATTATGTGTTGCGTTTTCACAAAAACGCTAAAACACGTCAATTAGTAAATAGGAATTGATGTTTTGTCATGTTGCTTAAACCTTTTTTGCGTTATGAAAAATAACGCAAAAACCTTTTTCCTAAACCTATGACGTCATCGACATTTTTTTTAAATAGCACTATCTAATTTTTTAAGCATAATGGATAGTCCTTTTGAAGGGAAATACGTCGATATAGGGTTTGGCCTAGAGACGATGGACATGTTAGAGATCTGACTAGATCTGGAAGGCCAACGACAGTGATAGAAAATGATAGGCAAAATGTTATTTTTAGCTGTCACTGAAAATCCATACACTGCCGTTCGTCATATCGCCGAAAACGCCCACATATCAATACATAAAAACGTACCTATAATCAACCAAAACATCCCCAAATATCCATTTTTTGCTGTGACAATGTTCTCGCATCAGTTTATGATACCTACTTTTGTTGTTATTTTAAACCATCTCCATTCCAGTCATTGGCTCCTTTTCGTTCCAGTCAAAGTGAAGTAGGCCAAACCCTATATCGACGTATTTCCCTTCAAAAGGACTATCCATTTATGCTTAAAAAATTAGATAGTGCTATTTAAAAAAAATATCGATGACGTCATAGGTTTAGGAAAAAGGTTTTTGCGTTATTTTTCATAACGCAAAAAAGGTTTAACCAACGTGACAAAACATCAATTCCTATTTACTAATTGACGTATTTTAGCGTTTTTGTGAAAACTCAACACAAAGTAAAATACGAATTTTTTGCGTTACTTCTGGAACGCACTGTATACATTTTTAGTAATATAGTCCAGACGGTATCTGTTTCAAAAAGCCCGTATTTGGGTGAATTGTATATCCACGGAGATTTTTGGCTTTTAAATATCACTAGAAATGAACATTTTTCTATGCGCATAAAAAAAAACGTGGACTTAACTTTTGGCGGCACAATATGTTAAAAAAATTCGAAAAACGTCATATTTTTCTTCCTATTTAATTATGTATCTTTTCAAGAGTTGATTTTAGGCGAAAACTATTATTATTGGAAAGATGCTTCTTTAAAAAAAAACAGATCGATTGGTCAATTAGGTACGTAGTTATAGCCGAGTTAACCGTCATTTACACTAAATGTACTGGGACATCCGGGCTAATTTTTCGAAAAATACCTTTGGCATTCCGAGTACTTACCAGATCTAAGTTTGCAATAATTTTCTTCATTGGCAACCTACTTTAAAACATGTTTAAAGTTATTCATGCAAGGGAGAAATTCAAGAAAATCGTCAGGTGGTGGTGGTGGGGGAAGCAGAGAGCGTGGCCTCTTCAGCCTGCTCGAAATTGAATCGGCGAGTTCAAAACCGCGACGCGCTTACAAATTTTTAATATCTCAGTTTCTAGAGGTCCGATTTTGATGATTTTTTTAAATCCATGTCTCGCGATTAAAAAAAAAGAATTAGCATATTTTCAAATGACTATCATTAATAATTATTGGTCTTTCAACAGTTCGCTAATTATTTATCTCCTTTAATTATCAAATTATTATTATTATAAATAAATATAATATACATTCATACATTTAAAACAAAAATTTGTGTACTGAATAAATCCTGATTTATGAATGCAATTAAATATGAATAAAATATCACTGATTTTTTATAATTAATTTATTAATTTAATCATCATTTCTTTTGCGATTAAAGTAAAATTCAAATATTATTTATTGTTTAAAATATAAGCAAATGAGAAATTAACTCATTATATTACTAATTTTCGACATATTTTGAAAATAACTGTTGTTTAAACAATTTTTAGATATTTAAATAAATGTGTTTTTATCTTTGATAAACAGTATATAAGTTTATGCACTTACCTTTAATACAATAAAAAAACGAAGTTGATAATTAAAGGAAGATTAAAGATAAATAATTATCGGACTGTTGAAAGACCAATAATTATTAACGATAGGCATTTGAAAATACGCTAATTGGTTTTTTTTATTTACGAGACATCGATTTAAAAAAAAATCATCTAAATCGGACCTCTAGAAGCTGAGATATTAAAAATTTTTAAGCGCGTCGCGGTTTTGAACTCCCCGATTCAATTTCGAGCAGACCGAAGCGGCCGCGCTCTCTGCTTCCCCCACCACCACCCGTACGATTTTCTTGAATTTCTCGCTTGCATAAATAACTATAAACACGTTTTAAAGTATTGCAAACTTATTAAAGTTATAGACCTGGTAAGTACTCGGAATACCAATGGTATTTTTCGAAAAATTATCCCGTCCTAGTACATTTAGTTGTAAATGACGGTTAACTTTGATTGGCTATAACTACGTAACTAATTGACCAATCGATCTGTTTTTTTTTTAAAGAAGCGTCTTTCCAATAACTTTTAAACTGCTTTAAAAAAATTTGATTTGATTGAATATTCACAAAGTTATTCTAATTGTTTATAAGTACAAAAATTCGACTAATGTTTAAACAAGCGCCAGAGCTCTCCTAACTGACAGATTCGAATTTTTCAAAGAGCGTTTGAAAGCTTGAGAGCCCTTCTATATGTGATTAAATTTTCAAGTATCTAAGGGCCTTGGTTTTGCTGTGCAAAATTTTGAAAATTTGCAAATTTTTTTTCAAAATTTGGATTACAAAATTATTATGCAAAATCTATCGAACCGATTTTGATGAAATTTGGTGTGATGATTCTACAATAACTTGCCAAAAATTTCCGTGGATATACGATTCACCCAAACCAAAACAGATACCGCCTAGTCTCATAAGGAAAGGGCTCAATTTGATTTGATTATATTTAATAAATAATTCCAGGGACGGCACTGGTGAATCATAACTATCTATTTTAAAGAAAAATTTGAGGATATCTCTTTTTTTTAGTTTATTATTTTTAAATGCTAAAAATACAATTTTTTTGTCTCTTGCATTTCCTGTCCATCTTGCTTACATTTTCAAAAAAAAAATAAAATAAAATTCACTTATCCTCCCGCTCTTGGAAAAATAAACTTAATTTCATTAATAGAATTAAATAATCAGTAATGACAAAATATGTATTTTTAACGACTAAATCTAAAAATAATATCAAACTTATAAAAAACCATTGACGTGCTCAAATTGTTCTGTAAAATATCTAGACGTCTGCGCCGTCCTTAGAACAATTAAATTAAATATAATGGCATTAAATTTAGCCTCTTATTTATTGCTAAAAAAGTAGTTTTTGTAATATTTGAAAAAAGTTTTTTTATTGACTTTAACATTCTGTATCTCGAAAACAAAGCTTTAAAACATACAAGTTCATATGAACATTTTGTTTTATTTTTGCGAGTTCTATTGCCTATTAAATTTTCCCAATTAAACCCGGACACACCCATATACAGTGATTTTAAACAGGTTAAATACCTTTTCCGAAAATAAAAGAGATACTTTCCTTTTAAAAGAACATCCTAGCTAGATATTACTTTTTTGTATCATTATTTAATGGATAGTTCATGGAAATGGCTCTACTTCATCCCCAAATTTTTTTGTTTTTGAATTATTGAAAAGTTTCTGAATTATAAAAAAGTACTCTCGTTTAGTTTCAACAAAATGAACTATTATTGAGAAATTCAGGTTTACATATTCTATATCTCCTTATTTATTAGGAATAATTAATTAATTATAATAATAACAACTCGTTTTTGAAAATTGTGGATTTATCCCCTTCTTGCAATAGGCTCTCTGATGTTTCGTTTCAGAGATATAAATCGAACGTGTGTTTCTTTAAAGGTAGATAGAAAGGCAAAAACGATGAAGGTACATGTTATATAAATATATGTATATGAAGTGCAGCGCACTTTGTTAAACTCCCCATACACCTACGAAATTGTGCAAACGTACGTTGTACAACAGGCTGTTATGCAAACAAGGTCTCCCATGCACTATACGCCTTTTTTTGCAAATTCCAGTTGCTTTTGTCTTGTTTTAATGGTAACATGGCGTTTCGCGACGCAGCCTGTCTAGCTATAATAATTTCTATTGCATCGGATGTTGGTGTTAAAAAAAGAAAAAGGATGCAAAGAGTGGTTAAAAAAACTGTTTTTAGCCGCTCAAATCTCCTCAAAGAACTTCAATTGAGTTCACCACTTGACTATAAAAATTATTTGCGAATGGACCCCATAACTTTTGTGAATTATTAGAAATGGTAACACTTTTTATACAAAAACAACCTGTTATCACGCTTGAAAACAACTGAAGTGATTACACAATATGTCGCAAGTACGCCCATACACGGTGTGACAGTTCCGCAACGCCACTCGTTGTGCAATTAATTTCAAACAGTTTTGAATTTCTGCAACTAGTTGCACAGCACGTCAAACAACACCATACACTATACAATTGTTTGCACAACAACCTTAGTTGCGCAATTTGTTCAAAATATTACAAAAAGCATATATCTCATTTATTATTAACTCTCGGAAGAAAACGAAAAATTATTCTACTATTAAAAAAGTTTTTCATGTACCTACTGTACTCCCTGAGAATATTGGTGGACACTGGAACCACCACATATACACGCTCCATAATTTTTATGGAAAACAGTAAATTCACTGCCTATCTAAGCTATTTATAAAATGGACCCTAGTTTCATTTTTTATGTCGCTTTAACTGACTGCGCAGAGACCACGCGCAAGTAGGGAACCTCAAAAGCTGAAAGCTAAGCTAGGCTTGTTAGTGGACTAGGGACTGGGCTTGCTATTGCGCATAGACCACGCATCCCTTTACTGGACTTTTAGAGCAGTGGGGTTGTGCTCCACAAAATAGGGGGAGTTAATTTACAGTTTTCTATACTGTGGTATAACCAACATACCTCAAATCAGCGCCACTAATTTGAGCCGAATATTTTACACACAAAATTTCATTTGTCAGAAAATATTTAGAGATAACATGTTTTTAAAACTCTGATATCTTGTATCTTAAAAATGAAAGCTCCAGGAGCATTCATGTAAGAATATATTTTTAAAGTTAGATAGAATGCTCCTTCATTTTTGCGAAGTTCCCTTAATTTTGTTTTTAATTGTCCATTTTTAAAAAAATATAAAATAGGCGTTTAGTATGAATCCCATCTAAAAATTGAATCAAACAAAACTTGGCAACCTAATTCAGTTATCATAGAATTAGGTACCTAATGTAACTTGTTTATTGAAAAACATAACCTAAGTATAACTTATAACTAATTGTAAGATATAAACGCTAATTGTTAAAAAAGTACTGTAGAAAAGAAACATGTAGATTTTAGTCAACAGTCTAACGACTTCTGTATATTTAAAAGAAATAGTTGTTGACCTAATAGCTTCTACATGAGTCATTCACCATTCATAAAAACATAAAAAATGCACAATAAAAATCGTGAATCTCTTGCAGTTCTCCTCAAATGGGAATAAAATCAAATTTGATGTTAATTTACTTGAATTTTTAAAAATGTAATAAAGTTAATTGAAGACAAATGGTTATTTCGTATGCTATTTTTTACATCCCGATGCAAATAAAAAGTTACTAAATAACAAATAAGTTGGGGCATTCACATATTTACTTAAACTGTCGTGGAACGGCAAGATTGAGATTATCCAATCAGCAAGATAGTTTGAGCTGTTGTGGAACTAAAAGATTAGACATGTCGCGGAATAGCTAATTTAGGCTGTCCAGCTAGCTGCGGATTACAATTAGTTGCTTGGATTTGCCAAATCTTATCATCCTTCAGCATTTTATAGTTGGCTTCAGGATAATGGTCCACGCTCTAATTTGGATCTGGAGACACTTGGGCACTTCACTTGCTTTTATAGTTCAAGTTGTGGGGTTTCGACTGATCCTGTATAGTTTTTTTAGATTTTTTTAAAGAAGCACTTTAGTTTATAATAGTTACCTATTTGATGCCTCCGAAGAGCGTCTGTAAACTTTAGAAACTTTTTCCACTGCACCTCGTAGGAGGGCTTAGTAGTTATGGTAGCTTTAGAGCTGTTGTCTTTAGTAGCTTAAGAGCTGTGTACCCTTTGAGGGTCTACGTCGCAGGTAGGACTGGCCTAGGCGGGCAGCTTGAAAAGCTATGTGAGCTGTAAACTCGTGTGGCTAATTTTTCTGAGAAATTATAACTCAAAGCGGTCGATAGCCGCACGGTTTAAGGTGTCAGTATCTGCCCGGGTTCGATTCCCGCGGCCGGTAGACCGTAGATTAGCTATGCTGGCACGGAAGATTGGCACCCTCTGTGCAGGTATGGTAGGGTGGAAGAATGTTGGCTTGGGTCAATGTGAGAGATTGACACCGGTTGGCATTTGACCACCCCCCTAATTAATGAGGTTTTCCAGGTTTCCCTCATTCCTGCACTGAATGGTGGTTAGGGCCTACCAACAAAAGTCGTTCCTGGGCGCAAATGCAGCCTGCTTAATAATAATATGCCGCCTCCTCTCCCGCACAAGTTTCCGACTTCTGGGCTAATTCTCGTAGTTAGAATGAGGAGTAGAGGATATTATTATTATTATTATTATTATTATTATTAAATATGGATATTTCATACTGTTAGTTTATTGTTGACTTTTTGTGCATGTTATATGTTTGACAATATTGGTTATAGACATTTGCATATAGATTTTTTGCCAGCACTGGCCAGGCACACATCCCTGGTTACTGAACTGACGATTCCCAGGGTCGACGTTCGATCGCCAGTCTCCGCCAGCTAATGCAAGAGAGAAACCAGTTTCTGTCTTGCATGTTCCAGTTTTGTGCGGCTGGACCCCGGCTGGTTTTGGCGGCTAATATTCTTACGCCTCGGGAATGTGACATCCTTCTGAGTGAACTAGATTTCCCTTAGGTCCAAATTTAACGGTTTCGTGGCTCTCATTTCGCGCTGTTGGAGATGGACTGCTGCGTCGGGACCATTTCGGTTGTATGGAGCAGTTTTTGAACGCGTCGACGGAAACTTTGGAAAGTAAGGTGAAAAGTTTTCCATCCTGAGCCGCCATCGCCGTTGTTCTTGGGGGTCTAGGTTGATGGCATGGTCCTTGGTCCACATTGACTAGCATGATTGGGGCGGTTTATAGAAAGGAATTTTGGAAAGTTAGGTGAAATTTCCAATTCCTGCATAGCCGCGCTGGGGGTCCTTTGGGACATCGTCCTTGACCCTGCCTACAATCGATTTAGCATTCGGCGGTTTTTTTCCGGCTTCGTTGTCCTGAATATAAAGTTTGGTGAATTTTCGGGACTGGTAATACGACAAGACTTCTGTAAAAATGAAATAGTTTTTATGTATCATGTATCAATTAGAATCTAATGGTACATCTAAATTAAAATGGGATAGGTTGGTATATGCAAACACTTATGAAGCTTTGATTATATTATTAATAAATAACAAAATATAAAATCATGTACCTATTTTTAGATATGTTTAACTGTTTATCTCTAGAACGGGATGTTTGCTACCCTTTCAGGTACCATTAAATGAAATAAAGTGCAAAAAAACTTTTATTTTTTTTATTTTTGTAAGAAATCGTTATTTAAACGACAATTGAAAAATTGTAAAAGTATAACTGTGATGTGTTAGACTATTGCAATTAGCCTTATTTATGTATTATACATAAACATGGCTATTAGTCTTAATTGTGCCATCTATCAATAGGAAGCCCAACTATCATCTTATAACGCTACGTCAATAAGAAGTTTTCTTATATAACATGTACAGAATTTGGTATGTCACAAGTTGATAACAATTGCGTACGATTTTGATAAAATAATTTAAAACAAATAATAATGTATGTAAGGAATTAGTGAAATTACTTATACAATTGACATTAACTTTCATCGTAGTATAATATTGAGTGACAAAGCACAACACATTTTTAACCCGTTACTGGCGTTACTGCCTTTTGTGTACCACATCGAGCTGAATATATAAAATGTGAAGCATGATACCGCTCCACGGAAGGAAATAAAGAATGTATTTGTTCAGAATCATACAATACATTGTAGACATCTGTTTCCTCTATTGAATAGGTACGCATTTTTTCCACTAATCTCTTGCTGAAAACGACAGTAGGAACTGCGGCGGTATGGACCACCCCCACCCTTCCACTTTTAGATCACGCCCCACCGCTTGATCGACGAATCAGAGCGCAGCATTCAAATAGGTGGTAGATTCATGGTATATTTAATTGGCCGAGCGGAGCGCGACATTCAAATTGTTAGGAAATTCAAACCTGACGGCGCGGTTTGTCGCGGGGAAAGTACATTAACGGCCGGGCACACATATAAAGAGGAGTGATTGACTCGGCGGGATCGGAGGGTATTTTAAAATGAAATAACACGATTTAAAGGTTCGCGTAGTAAGAATCGGCAGAGTGCGCACCGATGGTAAATGTAAAATTAAATGTAATACTTGTTTAATATTATGCGCGGAGACAAATGGCCGGGCATTATTGGTGGTAAATTCAAAATTAAAGGTAACATTGAAACGCATGTGCAGAAACAAGTAACATGACTTTATTGGCACTAAATTTAAAATAATTAAATATTATGACTCAAGCGGTTGCACAGAAAGGATTGGCCGGGTGGGGATGATCGGGGAAATTTAAAATTAAAGATGGATAATAAACTAAAATTCAACGCATGCGTGGTAGCAGTGACTAGGCCAGATTGACGGAAAATTCAAAATTTAAGATCAACAAAAATTAAACATAGATGCAGGACTTTCTTGTAATTAACATTTTAATCCCTTTAAAATCTCTAAGTCGGCAAAAATTGCAATTTGAGATCTATGAATAATTATTATAAACGGCTAGCATTGCATCATTCGATTTAGGTCACGTGTACGACCAACGCTGCAATTAAAATTGAATTCAAGGCATGCGCGGAACAGATTACTTATTTTCTTTAAAATGACAGTATTAGCATACATCATAATATGATGCCAAGTCAACAAAAAATATTATCTGATATTTTATTTCCTTTAAATTTCATAGCATAAGATCAGCATAAATGTTAATTAGATGCCCTACGCCTGATAGTTTAGTGAATTTACTGACAGAAACAGGTACCAACAAATAATTTCAGGACATTGTTTGATATCGGAAGCATATACAGAGCGTTAGTTTGAACCCTACATATCACAAGTTGGTCATTGACTTGGTCTAAAAACAGTAGTGTTATCAAATCATTCGTTGGGGAAATTTTTTGTTATTTCGTGGATAAGGCCGCTAGTGCAGTTAAAAACAAGCAATGTTGTGTATAATACTTAACTTAAAAATACTTTAATCAAGTGTGTACCGAGACTGATTAATCTTTTTAAATAAAATTGACTAAGTAGCAATGTAGATGACTTACGTAAAAAAGATTGAAATAGAAGATCTTGAAAGAGAGAGAGAGAAGTAAAAAATTTGCACTAAACCTTCGTAAGTCTAAAATTTGACTCAATGCATGGTGCTATTTATGGAGATTTTGTAAGCTCAGAATACTACGAAAAGGTAGCATTATACTGGGTGACTTATCCAAAAAAATTTGGGAATAGATGCGGCATGAGAAATGGAGTCAATATTGTAAAAAAAAATTGTAAAATCCTTATAGTTTCCGAGAAAAAAATTATTGAAGTTGTAGCGCTTTCAACCATTACATAGCTGGACAACTGTAGTCTCTAGTGTCATTCGTAATACGCGTGGAGAGCCACGTGACCTCAGCGACTCCGAATACTGAAATCCGATGTTTATAATAGTTTTTAGAAGTTAGTGTCAAAAATGGCTTGCTTGTATAGCAACTCGGAGTTGATGGATATTGTTTTAGTTTATGGTGAAGCAAGAAAACATTTGTATTATGATGAACTATTTGTGTTATGGTGAAACAAGACAGAATTTGTGTTAGTTCGTAGAAACTGAGTAAGGCGGACCCAAATGTGTTTACACGTCGGTGGACAAAATTTTGAACAATTATTGTAACATCAGGTATGTCAAATTATTTTATTATTTAAAACCACAAATGAATTTTATTAATTAATAATAAGAATAGCTGCAAAATCAGTTGAATTTGCCGATATAAAGTAGGTGCTATAAAATTCTATTTATTCTTTTCTTTTCGAAATTCTTTCAAGCTTTTGCCCATTTTATTAATGCCGCCTTGACGGTCTCATTGTGCCAGGTCGGGTTTTACAGTGGACCAGTTTCCAGTACCGTGCAAAAGTGTATTTTTAAATCAGTTTCGAACAGCACTTTTTGATTTTTTCTTTACAAAATTGTATTTGTAAGAGTCCCCTGTACATCCAGAATTTTTTTTGGATAAGTTCTGAATCACCCTGTATGTACTACCTAGGGGTAAGTGTAACGTAGATATTTTTGTGAAAGATCCGTGTAGACCTCCTGCGTGTACCCCGCGTAGGTATGCTGAAGTCGTGTAGGGGCTTTGCTCCCGCCGCCGCGGGCCCCAACGTAGTCGAGGAGTGACGTAGGCAGCAGCCGCGATTTTCAATTCGCAATAGTATCAGCGTGCTAATTCAAAACGCGGCCGAGTGCGTGTCAGTAGATGGCGCTGTAAGCGGAACGCGGGACTAATATATTCATATTAGAAAATATATATACGGGCATATTTAATTATACAGACTACGGCTAAAAATATTTACTGGAATTAAAAGTTTCATGCTTATACTTTAGGAATGTTTGTTAAAATAGAACAGAAAGGGTCAATCCTTCTTCGTCTTAAATGTTCATATATATTTCTTATGTTCATATTAAAGCCCAATGACAAATTCTTTTATTTTTTTTTAAATGGTATTTAAATAGAAATTATTCCGCTTAGGTGTGGTAAGAAAACCAAGTTAGCAAGTTTTTCAGACAGCTGTCTCAGCAAAATAGCCAGTAGCCTGTTCCGGTGATATCAACTGCAGTCACTGCACTATATGCCGGCTTTCTTCGCGAATATAGCCGTCATTCTAATTAATAATCAATTTTCTAATTAGAATTATTATTGTCATTAGTCTGCTCTGCTTGTTTTTTGTTAAAAGTTTCTTGGACTATTATAGTGAGCGGTGCTTTTTGTGTGTGTCCTTTTGGAAAAAGAAAGATAAGTCTATAAAAACGTAGCTTTGTATAGCAGTTATAATCTTAAACTACAATTAGGCAAATTATTTTTCATAGTAAAAAATTTTTGTAATTAAAGATATTAGCATTAAATTCTAAGACAGTCAAACCAGCTACCAAAATTGGTGGTAGATATATTAAACATATTCTCTTAAACGTTTATTATTTAACGGAGAAAAAATTATATTTAAAACCACCATTATACAGGGCATTATTTTAGCAGTTGAGAAAAAACAATAGCTACAGGGTCTTTATAAAAAGTTACAAATTATTTGACAACAAAATGATGGCTAAAATTCTAAAGCATTAATTTTATAGGCAGTTGAAAGTCTAGCCAGGACAGAAAGGCATGAATTTCGGCTACAAAGGCATGAAGCTCAAAGCAAGACAACAGGACGACAGAGATATGAAGAAACAAGGCATACGAAGGGTAAGTTGCTAGATTTTTCTGCATTTCAGATCGCGTCGTCTGTACCGATTCAATACACAGTTAAATATGCTGGCTTGATACGGTACCCGTGTCGTGTAGGGGTCTATCTTAAACGATTACCTAAGGGTAATCATTGGATTTTTCCTTGCCAACGAAAAAAGGTTTCAGCCACACGCGAAAAACTTAAATCCGCCCGTGAACGCGAAAGGCCTTCGGGCTATCGAAACGATAAAAATGGCTGTCTTGTGGTTAGGGCAAATTCAAAATATAATTGTTCGGTACCATACTCTTAGCGCAATTCAAACATCTCGACGGCAGTGTTTCAAACTAAACAGATCCGTTGCGACTTAGAACATAATTGAATGTTATAGGGTCTTTCCTTACAATTAAAAATTACTATTGACCCTTTACATTAAAAATATTCAGATTTTATTTTTCATAAAATAATTTTTTGCCACTATTTTTTTAGTAAAGTACAGTTTGACGTCATTTTTCATAATTTTTCCATATTTAATTTTTCTATATGTAATTTTTTATTAAAGTACAGTTTTAGTAAAGTATAGTTTTGACTTAATTTTCACATAAATAATTTTTAATAAATAATTCTTTTGTTTTTTATTAAAGTTCAGTTTGACGTCATCTTGCATCTGAAAGTGCTGCCCCGAATTCTCCGGTTCAGGCGTAAGAGTAAATCTTTTTTAAATATAAGACTAAATTTTTCTATATTTAATATTTCGTAATTTTTCTACTTTTTAGTAAAGTACAGTATGACATTTAATTTTTAATAATTTTTCTACATACAGTACGTAAAGTACAGTTTTGGCGTAATTTCTACATAAAATAATTTTTCATAAAATAATTAGTAATTTGCGACTTGAAACAATTAAAAAAAAATACAAAAACTTACCAGTTTGGCTAAGGGAAAGCGGCAAACGGGTCCAGAGGGCGGCTGCAGAGGCAGGTAATGGGGTGGGGGCGGTTCTTTGATAGCCATAGGGGGGCCTCACAATAATTAGTTGGAAGCCCCCGGCAACTCAATTCCACAAAAATATGTTCGCACGTATGCGCACAAACGAAAGCGTTATCTATACATACCCCTTGAAGGCGACAACCCTTATCTTATTAGGACTGGTATTACAGACGCCAAGGGTTGTACTCTCCCGCATGAAAGCGGTACCTGTCAACCACCAACCCAAATTCCCATCTTCTTAGCCTCGCAAGCACCACCTCCGTACACCTCAACAGATTAGCGAAGAATGAACGAGTAACCGACATGTCTCAACTAGTAACTTATTACGCGTATAAGATGTCGTGTCGTCATGTTTTACGTCACGTTTTACGTCATGCTGTTATCACATTTGAAATAAGTATCAGTTTAAAAAGGTGTTGAAACATCTTCAATAAAGGTGAGTTTTAATTTTAAAATATGGCGTGTCGTATATCAAATCAAAGATAGTGGGTCTCATCGATATTTTTCTTTTGTTCGCGATCGATGATATGTTTGCCCAGTAGGTAGAAAACGCTTACTATCTTATCGTTTTACTCACACTCGAAATGTGAAAACTTTTTTAATCCGTGAATCACGCCTTATTTTTTAATCAAACACATCTTAATCACGTGACCTCTTTTCGTGCATCACTTACCGTCACTAGTTACATGAAAGGTAATAACTATGAGCCCCTACGGTCTTCTACTCAGTTTATCTTTAATCTTTGAACTATTAAGAAATCGAGGTATCTAAATTTTTCATCATTAGAGATACCGTGAAGAAAATTCGTTGTTTCAGTCTATAAGGGCGAGCCTTGGAATTTAAAATAAAAATCCTCCTACTGGCGCAGAACCTGTAGGATGAATCAAAGAGGTTATCCAGCAGGCCATAGCTAAAGGCGTCGAAGGTCTTAACCCCGAAGACCAGGTGTCTTTGTTGTTTTGTTCCAATGACTTTGCCAGAGACAATGGATGGGTCCGTTTCAAGCCCGCTAAAAAAGTTACCTACGATGACGTGTGGGATGTCATCTCCGCCGTATACCAGTCCAACCCCTCGGGACTAAACACCGAGATGTTTTGTCTGGGCGTTACCTCTGTGCGGATGCCTGTCGGGAAAGGACGCGGCAAGAATTACAACACCTTCGATGAGGAGTGTACCAAGCGGTGTGGTATTGTCGCTATAACAATAAAGACAATTTGTGTTTGCCGTGAGCACTAGTAGTGGCGATCGGTTACGTGAATAAAGACAAGGACCAAACCCAAGCTACAAACCCTGATGGCCAACGAATTATTACAGGCGGCTACTGTTACCATCCCCGAAGAAGGTTGCGATATCCCCGAATTGCAACAGTTCCAACATCTAAAAGACTATTGTATCGTCGTGTACCAGTACGGTACCAAAGGCCACGACTTTGTATTGAAGGGCGCAGCAAAAGACCTAAAATTAAATTTGATTTATCACGAGGACCATTATAATGTCATTACTTCGTTGACGGCCGCCTTCTGCTGTGAATATTATTGCGAGAGGTGCTAGGTCCCATATAATACTAAAAAAGATCATCGATGCGGCGGTACCATGTCCTGCGTGCCAGCAGGCGCCAGCGTGCCCCGAAGACATTGCCGTTACCTGCTCCGATTGTCAGCGTAGCTTCAGGGAGCAACAGTACTACGGTGATCACCTGACAATTATAGCCATGATTAGAAACTATAATACTCAATCAAATCTTACAAGTTTTATTAAAGCCATCTAAACATCATATTACAATACATTTCACCGTAATTTTTACATTTACATTTTTAAATAAATTCCCTGAGGCTTTAAACACCGAAAACTGGTCACGTTCTTTCACATGGACTGCGGCATGTCCTTTTCTACGATGCGTTTCCAGATGTAGTTGTTGGATTTGAATGCTTGTTGAAGGGGGTCAAAGTCCATTTTAGACAGGAAGGCAAACGATACGGGTTCATAACGTATATAACACGAAGTCTATTTAATTATTGATTAATTACTACATCATCGCGAATATTTAGCTTCCTTATCTCTCTCAAAGCTTTAAAGTAGAACGCTGTTTTCATTTTCACGACTANGACCCAAATGTGTTTACACGTGAGTGGATAAAATTTTGAACAATTGCTGTTGCAGCATCGGGTATGTCAAATGATTTTATTATTTAAAAACACAAATTACCTATTATCTGGCACAAAGTTATATTAAAATTTTTATCCTTCGTTACCTTATCGTTACCAACCTATTATGTTCTTTTTAAAATTTACTTCAACACATTTAGGATCTTGTTATTTTTTGTGCTCAGGTGACTCTTTATTAAATTAACTATCCTTACATGCTATTTTAGCATTAAATTTCTTAATTTTTATATTTTAAATTTACAAAAGTTTGTTAATTTTGACATATGTCTAGATCATTTAAATTCTATTAGTTTTCTCTACAAAATTTTATCTTTTATAGCTTATAACTTATTATTTACTGGTTGATTTCTAATCTTCCATTGTCCATCTATTTTATTATCTTTTGTTTGATTTAATTGAATTTTTTTTTTAATTTAATATTTAATATAACTTGAGTGTAGGATTTGTTCATTATTTTTATTTTTCCCATGATCTGTATTGATGTTTAGCTCTATAATTCGTTCTGAAATTTTGTGTATTTCACAATTTCCTCCCTTTGTTTTAAAATTTTTGTGACGTAAAAATTTTCAAACAAACAACTTCTTTTTGGTCAGTAGATGTTAAATATTATATTTGTGCAAATGTGTTATGTTAAAAATACCCCTTGATTTGTATCAAACAAAAAACTATGCTCTTATTCTAATTTGTAAAAATATTTGCCTTTGTAATTCGGCCTAAAATTGCATCAATTGACATAGGAGACTCATATTGTGGTATTGTATACTTATTTATGTTCCTCGCATCTAAACACAGCCTTATATCACCATCCTTCTTTTTTACAACTACTAATGGGTTAATAAATGAGGTATTACTTCGTTCAATAATATTTTCTTTTAATAATTGTTGGATTTCATTTCTGACCTGATTTTTGTAACTGTATGGTATGGGATACGTTTTGGCCTTAAAATTTTGTATATCATTTACTTCGATTTTGTGGACATAATTATTAGCTTTCCGTGTTTCTTTCTGAATTAACTTTTCATGCTTTCCTAATAAATCTTTTACTACATATTTATATTTTTCATCACATTGTATTTCTATTTCATTCACATCATCTATACCCTCTTCAAATTAATCATAAAATTCTTCTTTATTATAATCATTTATATTTTCATTTTCATTTATACGCCTACATGTTATCTTTCCTACCCTCTTTACGTTAGCTAATATCATATCCTCAAACTCTTGTTCTACATTTTCAAAATTCATCCACATATCATAAAGTTTTATTTTATTTTTTTCATAGTCAATTACAATTTTATGTTTTGAAAGTTGATCTGAACCTATAATAATCTCATATTCTAAATTTTGTACCATTAAAAGTTGTAAATTTATTTCTTTGTTATTTATAGTGACATTTATGTTCAATAGTTTATTTGCTGTATACAATTTCTTGTTATTAGCTCCTATTAAAGTTACTTGTGGTATTTTAATTATGTGTTTAGATAAATCTTGGAACTTTTTAACTAAATTTTCATTAATTAAAGATATTTCTGATCCAGTGTCAATTAAAGCAATTTTATTAAAATTTTGATGTTAAATTTTTATGAAAACTAATTTAACTTGTTGTGATTGTTCTGAAATTTCATTTTTATTATTTTCTACAAAAATAAATTCTCTAGGATGTTCAAATGTGCAAATTTTAGGGTCCTCATTTGGTTTGCTTTTTACTGAAAATTTTGTTGATTGATATTGTTTTGGGACTGGTAATTTATTTGGTCATTGTTATATTCCTGAAATTGTTGATAATCTGTTGAAATTTGTCTATCATTATTACCTGAATTTCCTCTATTTAGTGAATGTGATCTTTCGTTATTGTCATAATTTCCCCTACTTCGGTTATCTCTCTCTACACTACGACTAGTATGCTGTCTTTCTACCCTATTAAAATTTACTTGTCTTAAATTTCTTTGATTATGGTTAAAATTTTGTTGATTGTTAAAATTTTGTATATTTTGCCCATTATTTCTATTATTGTTATTATAATTGTGTGTACTGTTCTGATAATTGTTTCTGTTAGTGTTGTTTTGATTGTAATTGAAATTGTTTCTATTGTTGTAATTATAGTTTCTATCTCTGTTTTCGGTATAATTATGGTGTTGTTGTCTGTTAAATGGTGTATTTTGTATATTTGTGTTATTGTTGTAATGTCTGTAGTTTTGTTGTTGTTGATTGTTGTTTGCCTGGAAATTTCTATTTCTTAAATTTGATCGATTATAATTGTTATTAAAATTTCTAGAATTATTATTTCTATAACTGTCATATTGATTGTCATTATTTCTATTTGTACGTCTAGTTATTCGGTTTAAGTAATTGCATAGCTGGTCCATATTGCATATATTATTTATAGCTAAACTTTCAGCAATTTCCTCCTTGAAATGACGTGAAATATACTGTACAATTTCATTTTCATTTAGTTGAGGTGTTAAATATTTTGCATTTGCATATAATCTTAATGCATAGTTTGTCATGGTGTTGGACATTTTATCATTGTATTTTCCAAAATATAATCTTTCTCTAATCATATTCTGATTAAAATTTCCCCAATATTGATTTAAAAACTGTTGCTCAAATTCTTTAATATTCTCTATGTCACTTTCTTTTCCTGTAAACCATACATTTGCCTCCCCTTCTAAATTTTCTCTTATCACTTGTTTTAATTCCTCACTGTCATGAATGATTTTGCACTTGTTTTTAATACTTTTCATAAATACCATGGGATGTATTACACTAATTTTACCATTAAATTTCACTGTCGGTGCACTTTTATCACATGTAACATATCTAATTTCTAATTGTTGCTGTTCAGCTTGTTTGGTTTTCAACATTTTAATTTCTTTGTTCAATTCTTCTCTTAAGGTTAATATTTGGTTATGCTGTTCTTCATTAATTCCATTCCTGTCTCTTCCTTGTATATTTTCTTCAATTTCTTGAATTTTTTCTTGATTGTTCTTGATTTTTCCTTTCATGTCTTCCATCTCAAAATTTAGTACTATTTCTTTTTGTTGCATCTTTTTTTCCATGTTTTTGTAACCATCAATCCACTCTTGTATTTTTATTAAACATTCCTTGATGTTTTCTTTTACTTCTTTAACCAGCTTTTCTTCTACTTTATTTATTTTTCCATCAATTTCTTCTTCTAATTTCTTGTGTTCGATGTTACATTGATGTTGAACTTCATCCAATCTTTTTTCTACTCGTTCTATTGCTTTTGCAATATCTTCAGCTATTTCTATTCTTAAAATTTTCCTTTGCATTTCAGCTTCTTCTTTTACCTTCTTTCTTTGTAGTTCTGCTTCTTCTTTATCTTTTTGCCTTTGCATTTCAGCTTCTTCTTTTTCCTTCTTTCTTTGTAGTTCTGCTTCTTCTTTATCTTTTTGCCTTTGCATTTCAGCTTCTTTTTCCTTCTGCCTTTGCAGTATTGCTTCTTCTTTTTCTTTTTGTCTTTGTAAATCGGCTTTTTGGAACATTCCTTCCTGTTTTTTCTGAGTTTCTTTGAACCTTCCTTCAATGTCTTTCTTTTGTTCTTGAAACAATTCCCTGATCCAATCCATATCAGTAGTTCTTTCTTGTTTTCTTTCTTTCCTTTCCCCCTTACTTCTATTCCAGTTACTGTACTTGTTTCTTCTGTACTCTCCATTTCTTCAGAACTGCTTCTTTCTTCTACTATAACCTTTCCACTTCTTAAATCCATTCTATTTTAAAATACTTTAATTTACACTTTTATTTTAATCACTTTTTTTTTATTTCAGCCCCTGTATATTTTCAAAAGAACCTTTTTTTTTAAGAAATCACCTTTTCAAGAAAGCAACTTTTCAAAAGAAAGCCACACTTTTTTGTTTTTTTTTAGGAGAGCCCCACGTTGGCTAGCGACAATATTTATAATGTAATAAATTATTATTATTTGATTGATTTGATGTAATAAATATAATTTTTCTTTTATTGTTATTATTTAATTGATTATTTTGATTGATTCATTATTGGATTTTAATTTTTATTCATGTGTATAAAAAAAAATCAATTTTTATTTTAATTTATTTGATGAATGGTAAATGATTTTAATATTTTGGTTAATATGTGTAATTTGTTAGAATATGATTAGTAAAACTATATTTTGTTTAGGATATGCTATTGATTGTTGGACGCCTTTAAAAAAATTTAATTACAATATTTACCTGCCATGCTTATCACTATGTAAGGAACTTTATAGAGCTAGACCTCTTTCTCTCTGGGTACGCGGTTCTGGGATATTATAACACTCTTTATATATAAATTTATATAACCTTTTATTTTGCACTTTAAACTTTGCTTTCGTTAATTATTGATTATAGATCTAGATAATAAAAGATTAAAATTCAACTCGTAACAAATCAGATATATTAAACATAACTCCTAGTTATAATTGACAAAATTAAATTTTTAATTACTACAAACTATTTTTTATTCTAATTTTGTTAAATATTTTTATCGATCGATATTTTTTTAAGTTGAAAATTGAATTTGAATTTTAAATTGTGCACTTTGTTTTCTTTTATTTTTGGAATAAAATTATTTCTCTATTTAAAAAACAATTTCGTTAAATAATTTGAATTTAATTCTGGCCATATGATTATGCAATCTCTGATAAATCGTAGGTGCATTGCAAGTTGCTAACTTAGCTTAATTACTTATCTTAATTTTTCATTTCCATGCGTTGGTATTTCTATTTTCAAAGTCGATGGTCTCTGGATACATAATAGGTCCACTTTGGATTTCCCTTTCTTACTTTCTGGTACTGATTTCTGGCACTGGTGTTCTTCAGTAAACTTCACTTGATTTTAACACTGTAGTTTATCTTTAACTTGTTTACATAATTTTTACACATTGAAAATTTGTACAATTGACTACCATTTTAGGAACTTTTGGTTTTTAATAGATTTTTCCAGGTTGATTCACAATCACTGAGAAATGTCAATTCGTGGTACTAGGTTATTTACTTATATTCGGGGTACGTTATTTTTCTTATACAACTTTGATTTTACTTTGTTAATTTGTTTTTTTTAGGCTTGACATGTTACATGTTACTTCGACGACTGCCAAATTACTACTTTCCGTTGTTTGGTCCCGTTCCTGTTTTTATAATATCCTAGACAAATGCTCATCGTTGCTAGGCAATTGACTTTTCTTTGAATTTGTGAAAACTTTGCCTGGAAATTTTGGACTTATGCTTGCCTTTTTGGAAAAATGATTATCATTTTTGCATTCCTTGGCTTATAACGAATTCTTTGATATGCAACATTATATAGTACGAGTTTTTCCTAACCTAATACAAATTTTCACATATTTATGCAAATCTCTCAAAAAAAAACCTTTTATAACTAAAATCTAATCATTTGGGTTTAAACATTGTCCTATACCCTTTACTTTTATTATATTTATACTGTTCATTTGCTTAAATTCTGTAATTTACAGTCTGTTTACTTGTAGGTACTACGAAACCGTTTTCACTTTGAAAGTTTATCTAAAACAAAATGTTTTTATATGGAATGATATGAAGTATTGTAGTCTCTGGACATCAGTCTTTCACCTTATACACAATTATTCGGAATGTTCCACACACTAACTATAATTTCTATAAATTTCTCCGTTGAGGATCGTTTTACATTGGTTTTATGAAAATTCAATAGTTTACAATATTGTGAATCTTATTTTACCTATGGAATTTCATTTAAGGTATAGTTAACTTAACATTTTATTACTTTCTATTATCTGGCACAAAGTTATATTAAAATTTTTATCCTTCGTTACCTTATCGTTACCAACATATTATGTACTTTTTAAAATTTACTTTAACACATTTAGGATCTTGTTATTTTTTGTGCTCAGGTGACTCTTTATTAAATTAACTATCCTTTCATGCTATTTTAGCATTAAATTTCTTAATTTTTATATTTTAAATTTACAAAAGTTTGTTAATTTTGACATATGTCTAGATCATTTAAATTCTATTAGTTTTCTCTACAAAATTTTATCTTTTATAGCTTATAACTTATTATTTACTGGTTGATTTCTAATCTTCCATTATCCATCTATTTTATTATCTTTTGTTTGATTTAATTTAATTTTTTTTTTAAATTTAATATTTAATATAACTTGAGTGTAGGATTTGTTCATTATTTT